>NC_090732.1:48247124-48249624 GCF_036898095.1 Palaemon carinicauda | reverse complement strand
TTAGAGTAATGGAAAATTTTATGCAGCATGCATAATAGAACAGCGGCGTGAGATTTTAATAATACTTATATCAAGAAAAAAAAATTAATTAAACGGTAAATTCTTGTCCAAAACCCTAAGATGAGACTCAGCACCTGGAGACCAGACGCCAGAGCAATTCTCGAAACAAGGAGGAATGAAAGAATTAGAACACTTCTACAGAATAAATTGATTAGCGAAAATCTTGATTTACTTTATCATCAAGCAATTTTTTACCAATTGAAGAAGAAACAGATCGAATGTTTTTCGGAAAAGTGAATTGTCTATCAAGAATAACACTTAAAATCTTAAATGTCATATCTAGTTAAAGAAACATCAATGCTGAGTTCTGATGATGAAGAGCAACTGTACTTGAATTACTTACAATCATACTTTGAGTATTATTGATGTGAAACTTCTTGGCCCATAATATGCACAATGCACTGATTTTAGCTTTATCTCTATCAAGGAATTCAGCAACCCCAGATCTATATGCATGACATGAAATTAATGCAAAGAAAGTACCATTATTTGTATATGCAAAGAGCGTTTTCTAGGCCAAACTACTTAATCATGTGTATATAGTATGAAAAGTATTTGGCCAAGAACACTACCTTGAGGAATACTGGATATCACATTTATATAATCTCTATAGTGTCCATCAACAACAACCTTTTGTAATCAATAATGATTCTAAGAAAAGACCGGCCTACTTCCAAATCTTTGAGTTTGATTACAAGGTTATCAAGATTAACACAATTAAAGGTAGAATTATAATCAAGGCCAATCATTCAAACTTCCTGAATACAATGATTGGATTTTTGTACAATAATGGATATTATGAGAAGGGCGTCATATACTCCAAAGTCGACACGAAAGTCACACTAGAAACTAGAGAACACACAATTGACTTTAGCATACCAATTTAGATGTTTTGCCAAAAGACGTTGAAACACTGTAGATATTACGGGAATCATGGAAACTGGCCCGTAAAAGAGTAGCATTGTCAAGTCTTCAACTAATACTTAAAGAATCTCTTCTTGCTAACTTGCAGAAAATAACAGACTGCTTAAGAGCTAAGAAATCACCAGTCTTTATACAAAAAATCAATGGAAATATACCATTTGTGTTTACACCTCCAGATGCATCGAGATTTTCAAGTGTTTTAATTTCATAGAACCTAAAAGCTAAACTAGTTAGTTTAGCCACAGGAAAACAGAAATGGGGAAGATCGAATTTTGCATTACCCTGCTTATCATCAAAGACATCAGTCTGAAGGGTTACTTTTCCGTTGGACGGTCAGTGACAGAAGAGGAACTGTTACGTCTACACCAAAGAGTTCAGATTTAAGAGTAACCTACCACTGTACACGAATGGTTTTCTTTTAGGGTTAAATTGCACTTATTTTCAGTTAAACCATATAGTTATTCCAAGTAAAATTTTATGTTACCCTTCCAAAGATGACACGCTAATTGCTTCTAAAAATAAGCACATCTACAATCATAATTGAACTACGGTTTGTCTTTCATTCTGTATATTGGCACACGAGATACGCCTATAAATTATATTGGCTAGATTCTCATTCAAAACAACAACACGCTCCACTCTATTATACAAATGTAATTACATCAAATTCAAAAGATCACGCAGAAGGCCATTCCAGTCTGCTTGAGAATGTATACACCCTGTATATCTTACATGAATAAGACACATCGGGAACAGGTCACTCAGTCTTAATTTCTAATGAAATTAAGGCATTTCCAGATGTCCTACCTAAGGAACCAACCTTACTTGTTCTAATGCCAGGGGAGTTAGTGAATACTAGGTCTAAGCAGTTACTAGACCAGAGACTAGCTTCACTTACTATTTGCTCACATCATGAGTCAGAAGCAAAGTCCAAAGCTCTTATGGCATGGCGATCTTTAGGAGAAAAATGATTTAACTACTTGGCATTGTGGGCGTAAAAATCACTAATAGGAGCAAATGAAACCTTTCCATAATCTTCTTGTATTTTAGTCATAATGGTAAAAAATGCAACCCAAGATAGAATCATCCAAACCTGTATTCCGATAAATGATAGACACATAAAATAGTTATGCCTGCAAGTAACTATTACCTGAATCTCATGACATCCATATACATAGCAGGACTTATGAGAAGCATGACACTCAGTCCTAATGTATACCATCACTCTCTTTGCCCTGAAAAGGGCATCCAGTTTCAAAACAACTTAATTTCTATTTATTTATTTATCTATTTATTTGAAAACTCTAATAAAGAACTCAGTTGAGTGGCTCATTTGAGAAACCAAAGTTTAGAGTATGATAGAATATTAACATGCAGTCCACAAATACCTCAATACAGTAGATGACACTGGCAATGTCAAGGACACACTGGTCCTGAAATTTGCTCAATGTCTCCAGAAAGTATAGGAATTAAAAGCAACAAAATTGATTCATCATATTTAAAAACAAACTTAATA
>NC_090732.1:48239624-48244624 GCF_036898095.1 Palaemon carinicauda | reverse complement strand
GCAACAACCATTGTTAGGAAAGCAGGATGCTATAAGCCCAGGGGCTCCAACAGAGAAAATAGTCTAGTGAGCATAAGAGATATAAGATAGAATAGAGTGCCTGAGTGTACCCTCAAGCAAGAGAAATCTAACCTAATACAGTGGAAGGCCATGGTAGAGAAGCTATGGCACGACACAAGACTAGAGAACAATGGTTTGATTTTGGAGTGTCCTTCTCCCAGAAGAGCTGCTTATCATGACTAAAGAGTCTTTTCTCCCCTTCAAGAGGAAAGTGGCCACTGATCAATTACAGTGTAGTAGTTAACCCCTTGGGTGAAGAAGAATTGTTGGATAACCACAGTGTTGTCAGTTGTATAAGGAATGAAGAGAATGTGTAAGGAATAGGCTAGACTATTCGGTGTATGTGTAGCCAAAGGGAAAATGAACCATAACCAGAAAGAAGGATCCAATGTAATACCGCCTGGCTAGTTGAAGGATCCCATAACTCTCTAGCAGTAGTATCTCAATGGGTGGATGGGGCCAAGGCCAACTTGATAATACTTATTTAAAAAAATATGTAAAGAAATATATATATATATATATATATATATATATATATATATATATATATATATATATATATGTATGTATATATATATATATAATGTGTGTGTATGTGTATGTGTGTATGAAGGATCCCATAACTCTCAAGCGGTAATATCTCAACGGGTAGCTGGCGCCCTGGCCAACCTATTACTTCTGAAAACAAACTTGATAATATTTATAGATATATATATATATATATATATATATATATATATATATATATATATATATATATATATATATATATATACATATACATATATATATATATATATATATATATATATATATATATATATATCTATATATACATATATATATAAATATATATATATATATATATATATATATATATATATATATATATATATATATATATATATATATATATATATATATATATATATATATATATATATATATATATATAAGGACTGTTACAACCTATAGACTAAGGATAACATGTCGGATAGGATTAGGTAACATTTAACTATTCTGATGATGAAGGTGAACAACTATCAATTCAATGGCCAGCTTCTCAACATGGGCTTTGGGTAAAGAGCCCTCTGTATGTATGGAAGTGGCAGATAATTAACTATCAAGATAAAAGATCTTCCATAAAGATGCGGAGCAAACTTACTGAGTGCACATGTAATAGCAAAGCATTTTTTTTTTTCACTGCAGCAAACTTGGTATCTTTTGTTGGAAGACACAAATTTCCTATTAGAGTGTTGGACACCAGTTCGTGAAATAAATTCCCTCAGCAAATTTGGAAGTAAGATAATAGGCTTAGCCTATATTATTTATTCTTTTTTTTTCTAGTTTCTTTTTCCCAGATCAGTAATAATATGATAATGAGGGAAAACTTTCCTGCAGTACCAGCGGAAACCTAGAAAAAAAAAAATGTCAACTTTTTTCGTCGGAGTAGATATAACGTTCATAATCTTGTCTACTTTTTCCTCTGTGGGACCTATGCTCTCATTATCCACAATATACACAAAAACTCAGTGGTTCTCATTCCAAAATAATATTTTAATAGTTTATTTGTATTCCATGCTTATCTACGTTAGAATAGCAATTCTTGAAGTATCCGGTAATGCTACTGCAAGGGTTCTTCATAATTTTGTTTATCATGCAAGGTATAAAAGCACCCTGTAAGTTTGCAAAGAAAATGCTTGTGTTCCGGTAGAAAGTAGTGAGTGCATTAAGTAGACCAAAATGAAGAACTTCAAAAGTGTAGTTTTCCAAAGAATTGGAAACCAATGCAATAATATTCCTAATCATCAAGTGGGAACTTTTATTACTCTTTATTGAGATATATCCCAAACGAATATTGACTTAGATTTAAAGTAGAATATATACTTTCATGGTCACACATGCATATATTACCAAACATGTTTAGTTCTTTGAGACTTCTAGACTAAAAACAAATTCAGTTAAGACTTGCCAGGATTTGATACCATTACCATAGGAGAGGAATAAGGAGAGTAAGATGTCTCAATTATGTTAGTGCTCTCATGGACTTTATTTCCTTATCTGATTTCATCTGCAAAATCAAAATTCTCCCTTTACCTCTTATTCTTTTGGAGGCGGAGAAAAAAAGGATAAAAAGAAAATATTTCCATTGTAAAAGTTTTTTGGTTCAAAGATCGTATTTTGTAGGTCATGAGTTATCATTATTTTGTACGAGTTTGACAGAATATGTTCTTTAAGAGTTTATATGTCTTTTTTTTTTCAGGTAACACTTTGTACCTGTCCTTTATTGAAATTGCATTGCAAGCCAGAGGATAATTCAGATGTTGCAAAAACATTGATAAATATAAAGGAAGAAATAATGGATACTTTAGTGTGGCCTAAATCTCATATTAATCTGAATAGAAAGATTCATTTTCAAACACTGATTCAGGATTACGATTTCAGAACAGATGAGTTATTTTGTTGAGCATATCATCTTTTGATGACAGATTTAAAAGTTTGCATATGATGGACACTTAAACAAATTAGTCCATCAATACTGCTGTTGTTTGGAAATAACTTGTCTTTGGCAGACACTAATCATCGTATCATCTTTTTATAAAAGGGTGGGATTAATAGCTTTAAATCCATGTCTAAGCTACTCTCTATAATGTGATTAAAGGGTGTATATGAAGTTTATTGAGAGTTATATAAAGATTTAGTTATTGACCCTTGGCAGAAACACCATACTACAGGCAAGTAGTGCCACGTTTACGTCCTTCGTTCTATGTTTCTGTGTAATCTCTTTTCATTTAATTCCCCTTTTGAACATCAGCTCTAAATGGTTCGTCCGACACCCGGATCAGTCTGTGTGACCCAAATCCCCTAAAATTGAAATCCATTCTTTACAGAATCTGATGCCATCCACAGAGACTTTGCACATATATTTGGCCAGTGGCTTCTGTTTTAGTATTGTGAAAAGATATACCTTTAATACTTATTGTCGGAATGGATTAAATAAGAAAAATAAAATGCATTATTTTAGCTTATAAATTGTTACCCAGTTGATATAAAGATCACTATCTATACATGTTAAAAGGAGACAATGTTATTCTAAATATTAAGTGTTCCGATTCCTAAACCACTTCTGGCTACTTTATATGCAAAATCCTGTTCATAAAGTTGTTCTGATGCGGAAGCAGGATAATATATAATGTAAAACAATTTTTTTTTTTTTTTTTTTTGTTTTTTTTAATATAGCTCGCGGAAAAGATACCTACCTTGCCACGCTGAATTTGAGGCACTTTCTTTTGTGCAGGACTGATTGATGATCATAAGTATGTATCATACTTAACTGTCAGCCACCAAAATTTCCCTTGGTGAAAATTATTTGAAAGATATATACAATGTTACAGGGGGAAGCTTTCGCAAAAACTGTTATCGTATTCATCATTTTTTTTAGCACAAGCGCAAGTATTATAATTATTTAATTTCATATGTTTTTACATTATATATATATATATATATATATATATATATATATATATATATATATATATATATATATATATATATATATATATATATATATATATGTATATATATATATATATATATATATATATATATATATATATACACACACACACATATATATATACATATATATATATATATATATATATATATATATATATATATATATATATATATATATATATATATATATATATATATATATATATATATATATGAATATATATATATATATATATATATATATATATATATATATATATATATATATATATATATATATATATATATATACAGTAGGTTTCCTCGAGATATATCTTATTATCTGATAGAAAATAAAACAATAATATTCTCCTTTGATTGAGAAAAAAATAGTACTGCTAGATTATAAAGTATTATCAAATTTATATTTTTTTGTAATCACTAATTTTCTCTACTTAACAGAAAACCTCAGGCAATTTTATTTTGATGAAATGCTGTGTATCTTAACATATTATTTTACTAGAAGATAAACCATCTAATTAAAATCTTCAAAAGTAATCATTATTTTCATGTTTTATGCATTTTTCACATGTAAAAGCTGTATATTTTTAGTTCCCTTAATATACAATATGTCAATTATACTGGAAGGAAATATATGTAAATATCTTATTTCAATAAAGAAAGTTGCGTATATGTAACATGTATAAGTATATTCATACATTAATATTACTAGTAATATAAATAAAAATTCACTACATAGATGAAGTGAATTTCAAAATATTGATGCATCCTGTCTCAAACTAAAGAACATTAATATGAATCGTATTTTAAAGATACAACCACAAGTTAATGGTAGATACTACTATTAAAACTATGTATAGACTAGCGTTTGCAGTGTTGAAAAGATTATGTGGATTGGCGGAAAATTCCCAAATATCTAAGTTCAATATTTCAATAGAACTGGCAATGTATCGGTACTGGATGGAATGATTGTTAATTTTCCTTTTCCTCTGTCTCTTATCCTCGAAATTCTCTGCATCCAAACTATAAGACTCCTTCCTCATATGATATTCATTCATGTTATCAGCAAGTCACTTAAATAATGAACTCTTCACCATAATACTTTTCGTAGCGACATTCTTCCATTATCGTCTATTATCTCGCACGCTTTAACCTTAATAATAAATGTTTTTTTTTTTTTTCTTATACCGCACAATTTTCTTCTTAATTATCACATATCTTACCTTCACCTTCTGCTTTAATATATTCTCTCTCTTGGCTTCGAATTTATGGCAGAGTGAATGTTTCTGTTTTTTCAAGTCTACAACACATGGGTTTTTTTTTTTTTTAATAAATTGTTCGTCCTAAAATATACCCTTTATAAATGTATCCTGTTCTTCATTATTAATTCTTCAGATATCATCTTAATCTTCTTTAATCCC
>NC_090732.1:48229624-48234624 GCF_036898095.1 Palaemon carinicauda | reverse complement strand
GCTTATTTTTTGCATATATATATATATATATATATATATATATATATATATATATATATATATATATATACATACATATATATATATATATATATATATATATATATATATATATATATATATATATATATATATATATATATACCCTGTATATATATATATGTATATATGTATATATATATTTATATATATATAAATATATATATATATATATATATATATATATATATATATATATATATATATATATATATATATATATATATATATATATATATACATATATATATATATATATATATATATATATATATATATATATATATATATATATATATTGCTAATATGTCTTTGCTAATGTTATTAAAATAATCAAATAATCAAGCACAATGATTCTTTTCCAATATTTCATTCCTTATATACAAAAATCCTTTTCCCAGGAAAACACTAACCTTTTCCCGAAATCCCGGGATTAGGAAAAGTGTCTCAAATGACAATCCCGAGTGGGGATCCATTCAGTAGGCCACCTTCTTCAACAATAGGAAACATCTATAAACTATTATTATTATTATTATTATTATTATTATTATTATTATTATTATTATTATTATTACTAGCCAAGCTACAACCCTAGTTGGAAAAGCAGGATGCTATAAGCCCAAGCTCTCCAATAGGGAAAAATAGCCCAGTGAGGAAAGGATAGAGGGAAATAAATAAATAATGAGAACAAGTTAACAATAAATCATTCTAAAACAGTAACAACGTCAAAACAGATATGTCCTATATAAACTATTAACAACGTCAAAAACAGATATGTCATACATAAACTATAAAAAGACTCATGTCAGCCTGGTCAACATAAAAACATTTGCTCTAACTTTGAACTTTTGAAGTTCTACTGATCCAACTACCCGATCAGGAAGATCATTCCACAACTTGGTAACAGCTGGAATAAAACTTCTAGAATACTATGTAGTATTGAGCCTCATGATGGATAAGGCCTGGCTATTAGAATTAACTGCCTGCCCAGTATAACGAACAGGATAGAATTGTCCAGGGAAAACTGAATGTAAAGGATGGTCAGAGTTATGAAAAATCTTATGCAACATGCACAACATGAACGACGGTGCCAAAGATTAATATCTGGATCAGGAATAAGAAATTTAATAGACTGTAAGTTTTTGTCCAACACATTAAGATGAGAATCAGCAGCTGAACACCAGACAGGAGAACAATACTCAAAACAAGGTAGAATGAAAGAATTAAAACACTTCTTCAGAATAGATTGATCACCGAAACTCTTAAAAGACTTTCTCAACAAGCCATTTTTTTTGTGCAATTGAAGAAGACACAAACCTAATGTGTCTCTCAAAAGTAAATTTGCTGTCGAGAATAATACCTAAAATTTTAAAAGTGTCATACAAATTTAAAGAAACATTATCAATAATGAGATTTGGATATTGGTACTGCTCTTACTTTTCCCATGCTAGCTATACTTTTACTCTTCACATGTTTCAGTGATATTGCTGTAGAGGTATTGCTCGAAGAAATGGTCAGTAGATCACCCAACCCATTGGTATTTTTTAGTATAAAACTTTCAAAGAAGGAATCCAGCTACTGTCCTTTGACTGCAAACTATTGATGGTATATTTGGTTGTTAATTACTTCCACCACTTTTTTGAGGAGACGTCCTTACTCATTCACATGTTTCACGTGCCCCTTTTACATGCCGTCATTTGACTGTCTGATGCCTACTTCACCAGTCAATGTTGACATCTCTCAGCTATTTCGGAATTCAACTGTACCACTTAGCATATCCCACATAGACTGAATCCCATTGCCAGCACCCTTTCCAGAAATGCAGTGGGTGCCGTCCAAAGGGAATCCATTACAAGGCCTTGGCAGAGGCCTCATGAAAAGACCCGGATTATCAAACCTGTACAACATTCTGCATGTCTCTCTATTGGCAAGATTTTGTCCTCTATTACGCCAACACCACCTTCCTCTCTGACATCAGTAGTTGTATGCCAAACCCATGGATATCTGCCTCAATGCACCAACAGGTTTTTCAAATGATCTATGGCCTCTCAAATCCCTCATGCCAATATCCTGTTCAGCTACTGATGTTGAAGTTCTTATGGCATAGTATTACTAAAGATGATAAGTATTGGGTCCTCCCTGTACATTATGTCAGAACTTCTAAAGTCACCATTACCTTTTCACAGTCATTGAATGCTCCACTGGATGGCCTAAAGCTATCCGCCTCCTGTACTGGTGCCTATCTTTCTTGATTTGTTGAAAGATTCTGCATCTCAGAACATATAATTTCTGACAGGGGTACCAGTTTCACCTCGGAATTGTGAACGTCATAATAACATCTTGTCGGGATCACCCTAAATCAGACTACTGTTTTAAACCCTACAGCCAACATAATGTGAAAACTTTTCATTTTATCCTTAAAGGGACTCGAACATCCCTCTGCACAAACTTAAACTGGATTCCAGAGCCTCCCCGAGTCGTCCCATTGTGGGAAAATTTATGCACTTCAGCTAGATTTGCAAGCACCTAGCTAAGATTGATGCACTGCATACGCCGTCGTACAAGGGCTCGTACGTTTTCACCCATCATACTCTGAAAGCTTTCCTCCTCAACATTCATGAAAAAAGATTTTCAGATAGCCATTGACTGCCTAAGACCTATGTGTCCCTTGTAAGACGACACACCAAAAGTGCGACTTTATAGGGCAGTTTGCCCTCTTTCACGTGCTCATATGCTTCAGTAGGAGAGCCATGTATAACACATGCGGAAGGCAACATACTTACAAATAAAGAAGAATGCCTTTAAATGACAAATGCTGTTGAATGTAAGATATGCTAATTTCCAAATTTTATGCCAATATCTACCTTATTCACAAAAGTTGTTGAATGTACATATGCATTTTTTACATATGCATTTTTTACATATGCATTTTTTACATATGCATTTTTTACATATGCATTTTTTACCCCTGTACTGTTTACTAAATAAAGTTAGTGATTTGGGAGATCTTTATTGATTTCATTCCTTCTCCGCTCTCATCATAAGCTCTTTATTTGTCTCTGTACTAGGTATCCGGTTTATCCTTTATCTGAATGACCTTTAAGGTTCTTTGATGTTATCATTGTCTATATTTTGATCGTGGGAGTACTTAATTTGGGAAAGTTTAGCGACTTTAATCATCTGGATGGCACTTAACTTAACCAAAATTTTAAAGCCTTTGTTTTGAAGTGCTGGTTTTGATCTGAGAACACTCTCCACTACCATTCTGAATATTGTATATTTGATTTGTATACTAGTTTTTGCTGCTAAAATTCATCAAAGGATTGAGATCTTAACAGTAAGTAGTTATTTCATTGGTTTTGTCTTGTGTACATAAGCAACAAACAAAATAAAAACAGAGACCATATATACAGTAAGTGTATTGTAATGAAACTTATATAATCCTTTTTTTTTTTCCTAATGACAAGTGTATGATTTTACCCTTTTCAATGTTTTTGGTAAAGATGAAATTTTTCATATCGAATCCTTTCTCTTTTCAGGTCTTATGGCATGAATAATGATTATACTTAAGCCTGACTTTATGATTAGGAAAGTTATAATGGACTGCGTTCCAGTGTCACCAGTTGTGTGTTATAAAACATCTGTTACTTGACTGAGGAATACAACTTACTCAAGGTGATATATATTCAAATACATATATATATATATATATATATATATATATATATATATATATATATATATATATATATATATATATATATATATATATATATATAAATATGCATATGTATGTGTATATATATATATATATATATATATATATATATATATATATATATATATATATATATATATATACATATACATATATATATATATATATATATATATATATATATATATATATATATATATATATATGCATATGTATATATATATATATATATATATATATATATATATATATATATATATATATATGCATTTATATATATTTATATATATATATATATATATATATATATATATATATATATATATATATATATATATATACATATATATATATATATATATATATATATATATATATATATATATATATATATATATATATATATATATATTCTTATAAAACTGGTCTTGTGTAAAATAATTACAATAGTTTATTCATCAATTTATTTATTTTTCGTTTTTGCATTGAAGAGATATATTCAGCTCTTAGATTACGCTCCTCTCGTGTAAATGTAAGTATTTTATGAAAATTACGTAAGACTTCTGTCGCAAAATTTATTGTATTTTCTATTCAAGTTAGTAAATAAATTTACAGGCTTTTTCAGAATTAACTTCTATTTCACGTATGCTTGATAGAGTCTCATGTGTTCTATTCGAGATTGTTGTGGAATTCATGTGAGTTATGAACAAGGGCTTGGGTAATATTCATATATAATTTATGAGGCATTGCGTCATGTTTGAGAGGAAATGTTATCTTTTTTTTTTATTTCTGGGATAAAGGGTGGGTGGAGCTAGCTGCCTGAGAGAGCCCTCTGGTGTGGCGTGAGTATAGCGTTCGGGAAAGGATAATTGGTGACTTTGATGCTTGAACCAGCCTGCACGCTACCAGACATCGATCTTGGAACCTTCTGGAATTAGCCAAATTCCATATAAAAAGTGACACCAAGGTTAGGTTACAGAAATAGAGATAGAGATTGCAGCTTGAAGACAGCCCTCTTCCCTCTCCCTCTCTCAGTCTCCCACGTAACCCAGTGTATTGGTGTGGAAAGTTTTGAGTATGTATAGAATGTCCCCTCTTAAGTGATTCTGTGCCACAAAGAAAATCGCAAGTCGAAAAGATATGTAAGACAAAACAGTGATTTTGAATTCATTGTGTTGGGGTGCGTGTCGGCATTGTATGAAGTTTTTTGTAATTGGCCCTGTAGGAAGGATATATTTTGTAA
>NC_090732.1:48207124-48212124 GCF_036898095.1 Palaemon carinicauda | reverse complement strand
TTACAAAGATCATGTTACGCCGAATATAAAAACTGCTAGATTTTAATCAGCCAAAAGAGGGCTTTAGAAATGAGTTTTCAACAACTGACCCAATCCATATAATTAACGAACTGAAGGTAAAATCAAGAGTATGACAAACTTCGATGTAGGTTATTTATAGACTATGAGAAAGTTTTTCATTCGGTCAATACCTCAGCAGTAATATACTGTGTATACTGTATATATATACATATATATATATATATATATATATATATATATATATATATATATATATATATATATATATATATATATATATATATATACTGTATATATAAGAGAGAGAGAGAGAGAGAGAGAGAGAGAGAGAGAGAGAGAGAGAGAGAGAGAGAGAGAGAGACATTTCTTGTGCAGGTAGCATAAAATACTTTTCTTGTGCCAGTGATAGTGTTTAGCATCATATATTGAACTAAACAAAAAGTATAAATTAAAGATCATACAAATGTATGCACCAACAACATCCTATACAGAGGAAGAGATAGACTATTATCAAGAGCATCTGGAGTTATATAAAAAAGAATAGAGGACTCAATTTACTTATGTTTATTACGATTGCAATGTTGAAGTAGGGCATAAAATAGAGGTCGATCAGCAGTATCTAAATTTGGGGTATGCAAAATAAATGACAAAGGAAATTTGTTCGTAAAATTGGCCAGGAGAATACAAATTTCAAAATCCTGAACACCTTTTTTATAAATAGAAATATACGAAATGAACATGGAAAACCCAAGTAAAGAAACAAAACTAAACGTGCATAGATTTTAGAATAGGGTAAAAAGTTAATTTAGTTAAAGATGAAGTTAAGAATAAACACTTCTACAATAAGAAAAAATCTGATGAGTTTAGTTAAGCAATACAAAATAGGTAGGTACTCCAAGGTACATCATGACAGGGAAGCAAATAAAGAAGGAATGAACAAGAGTTTAACCATTTTGATATTTTTATCAGACTAAAGCGATAGGTGGAAAAAAATCCTAAACAAGATCAAGGAACACTATAAAAAAAGACCAAAAGCCTAACAAAAGGAAGGGTAAAATCCAGAAAATAGAATTAGCAAAACTATCAAAAACAATAAAAAAAACTAAAAACCCAAGAAATTCGTCAACACAATCACACAGAAATTGAGGATACACTAAATTAAGGACGAAGTATCAAATTGATGAAATGAAGACTTGGAGTAGGAGGCCAATAGATATTTGCTTTGAAACATGAAAATGGAAATATTATCAGCAAAAGAGATGAAGTGATAAACATACATACATGCATACATATACCAAAGGCACTTCCCCCAATTTTGGGGGGTAGCCGAGATCAACAAGAAACAAAACAAAAAAGGGGACCTCTACTCTCTACGTTTCTCCAGCCTAACCAGGGACTCAGCCGAGTTCAGCTGGTAATGCTAGGGTGCCACAGCCCAACCTCCCACATTTCCACCACAGATGAAGCTTCATACTGCTGAGTCCCCTACTGCTGCTACCTCCGCGGTCATCTAAGGCACCGGAGGAAGCAGCAGGGCCTACCGGAACTGCGTCACAATCGCTCGCCATTCATTCCTATTTCTAGCACGCTCTCTTGCCTCTCTCACATCTATCCTCCTATCACCCAGAGCTTTCTTCACACCATCCATCCACCCAAACCTTGGCCTTCTTCTTGTACTTCTCCCATCAACTCTTGCATTCATCACCTTCTTAAGCAGACAGCCATTTTCCATTCTCTCAACATGGCCAAACCACCTCAACACATTCATATCCACTCTAGCCGCTAACTCATTTCTTACACCCGTTCTCACCCTCACCACTTCGTTCCTAACCCTATCTACTCGAGATACACCAGCCATACTCCTCAGACACTTCATCTCAAACACATTCAATTTCTGTCTCTCCATCACTTTCAATCCCCACAACTCCGATCCATACATCACAGTTGGTACAATCACTTTCTCATATAGAACTCTCTTTACATTCATGCCCAACCCTCTATTTTTTACTACTCCCTTAACTGCCCCCAACACTTTGCAACCTTCATTGACTCTCTGACGTACACCTGCTTCCACTCCACCATTTGCTGCAACAACAGACCCCAAGTACTTAAACTGATCCACCTCCTTAAGTAACTCTCCATTCAACATGACATTCAACCTCGCACCACCTTCCCTTCTCGTACATCTCATAACCTTACTCTTACCCACATTAACTCTCAACTTCCTTCTCTCACACACCCTTCCAAATTCTGTCACTAGTCGGTCAAGCTTCTCTTCTGTGTCTGCTACCAGTATAGTATCATCCGCAAACAACAACTGATTTACCTCCCATTCATGATCATTCTCGTCTACCAGTTTTAATCCTCGTCCAAGCACTCGAGCATTCACCTCTCTCACCACTCCATCAACATACAAGTTAAACAACCACGGCGACATCACACATCCCTGTCTCAGCCCCACTCTCACCGGAAACCAATCGCTCACTTCATTTCCTATTCTAACACATGCTTTACTACCTTTGTAGAAACTTTTCACTGCTTGCAGCAACCTTTCACCAACTCCATATAACCTCATCACATTCCACATTGCTTCCCTATCAACTCTGTCATATGCTTTCTCCAGATCCATAAACGCAACATATACCTCCTTACCTTTTGCTAAATATTTCTCGCATATCTGCCTAACTGTAAAAATCTGATTCATACAACCCCTACCTCTTCTAAAACCACCCTGTACTTCCAAGATTGCATTCTCTGTTTTATCCTTAGTCCTATTAATCAGTACTCTACCATACACTTTTCCAACTACACTCAACAAACTAATACCTCTTGAATTACAACACTCATGCACATCTCCCTTACCCTTATATAGTGGTACAATACATGCACAGACCCAATCTACTGGTACCATTGACAACACAAAACACACATTAAACAATCTCACCAACCATTCAAGTACAGTCACACCCCTTCCTTCAACATCTCAGCTTTCACACCATCCATACCAGATGCTTTTCCTACTCTCGTTTCATCTAGTGCTCTCCTCACTTCCTCTATTGTAATCTCTCTCTCATTCTCATCTCCCATCACTGGCACCTCAACACCTGGAACAGCAATTATATCTGCCTCCCTATCATCCTCAACATTCAGCAAACTTTCAAAATATTCCGCCCACCTTTTCCTTGTGTCCTCTCCTTTTAACAACCTTCCATTTCCATCTTTCACTGTCTCTTCAATTCTTGCGCCGGCCTTTCTTACTCTCTTCACTTCTTTCCAAAACTTCTTCTTATTCTCTTCATATGACTGACCCAGTCCCTGACCCCACCTCAGGTCAGCTGCCCTCTTTGCCTCACGTACCTTGCGCTTTACTTCCACCTTTTTCTCTCTATATTTTTCATACTTCTCTATACTATTACTCTGCAGCCATTCTTCAAAAGCCCTCTTTTTCTCTTCCACTTCTACCTTCACTCCTTCATTCCACCATTCACTGCCCTTCCTCATGCTGCCTCCAACAACCTTCTTGCCCCATACATCACTTGCAATCCCAACAAAATTTTCTTTTGCTAACTTCCACTCCTCCTCTAAATTTCTCTTACTCTCACCTCGTCATATGCCATTTTCAACCTTTCCTGATATTTACTTTTTACCCCCGGTTTTATTAGCTCTTCAACCCTCACTAGCTCCCTTTTACATCCACCTACTCTATTCCCCCACTCTTTTGCTACAAATAATTTTCCTTCCACCAAAAAATGATCAGACATACCGTTAGCCATACCCATAAACACGTGCACGTCTTTCAATCTTCCAAACATTCTTTTAGTTATCAATACATAATCCATTAATGCCCTTTCTACTACTCTTCCATTTGCCACTCTTACCCATGTGATAAAAGATCTGAAAAAAAAAAAAAATGTTTTAGCCATTAGAAGCAATGAAACACCTCGGCGAGGTACCAAAAGTATCAGTAGGAGAGGAATAGAAAGCATTAAAAGGTATGGGAATAGGCATGAAAACACGGCCTAACAATTTATTCAGTAATAGATGCAGGACATTTTAAAATATCAAAATCGGTGAACTGTACACAAAATGTCTACAGGAATGGTCTATACCTACAGCTTGGAAAACCTTATTATCATATTAAATTAGAAAAGAGAGATAAAAAAGACATGAACAATTGCTGGCCAATAAGTTTATTATTAGTTATAAAATATTTAGAAAGTTCTTACTGAATCGTATAAAAGACAGGTAAACTTTAATCAACCACGAGTGCAGACAGGCTTTAGAATTTGTTATTCAACAACTGACCATATCCATCTAATTGACCAGTTAATGAAAAAATCAACAGATTAGGAAAAACATCTATATATGGCCTTTATAAACAATGAGAAACCTTTTTATTCTGTCAAAACTTCAGCAGTAATAGGGTCCCTTCACATACAAAGAATAGATGAATCATGGACTTGAACACTCGAATATATCAATACGGGGAGTACATTTCTAGAACTACATAATAATAGTGAGAACTTTTTTTCGAGAAAGGAGTAAGATAGGAAGACTTTATGTCTCCTAAATGATTCCCAGCATGCCTAGATGTTTTGAAAAATTTAAATTTTGAGAATAGAAGGATATACTATGAATGGGAAATATCTTAACAACTTAAGATTTGCAGATCACATAAATCTGGGAGGAATTGCAAAATATGATAAAAAGTTTGAATAGAGAGAGCAGAAATATAGGACGAAACCTAATATGAGTAAAACTAAGACAATGTTCAGTGAAAATGCAAAGAAACAACTAAAAAGTGTTATGGATGAAGCTAGATAAATTATTATTGAATATATGTACGAGGAGAGACAGTGAGTGTTTCCCCGTAGTACAATAGCCCTAAATAGAATGAAGAATAATCATGGCGTGAAGAGATTTTACTGAACAGAATGCGTGTAAAAAAAGTAAAAGGATAATCTCTTTAAAAAAAGAAA
>NC_090732.1:48194624-48197124 GCF_036898095.1 Palaemon carinicauda | reverse complement strand
TGGTTTCAAAAAGGTATCATCTTCATGAAGCCTCCCAAATATACTGTATCGTAAGGTATTATACGATCAGCATGTTCATGGATTGTCTCCATGACATGTTGCTCGTGTTGTTGGTCAAACCTACTATTCTCTTCTCGGTCTATTCTAAAGATATTAGACCACATGTCTCTGAAAACCACCTCTTGATCTTTGGGGGAATATATTTTTTCATTGTTATTAATGGTGTAGGCTATGGGTTGAGAAGATGAACCTAAAATATTACCAATCATTCTCCAGAATTTTCCTAGGTCTTTATAAGATTCTTCAAATTTATTCAGAAGATTGTCCCAGGTTGAATAAATAAGCTCAATAGATTCAATTTTGATACGTTCTTGTATATCGTGAATATATTCTAAAATTGGACGTGATGGACCTTGGATGTTTATAACGGGTCTGAAGTAGTTTGAGATAATCAGTAGCTTTAGTGTAGGGTAAGATTCTATGGGTTTTGAGGGGGATATGGAGTTCTCAGGCTTCTTTGATCATCCTATACCAAAATGTTATTTTGTCATCTATATAGGATTTATCTTTAAAGATGTTTTCCGGTTCGTCATAATTAGAGAGAGAGAGTCATCGAGTGTGTCCTTAAAACGTTCCTAGTCAGCATTATTAATATCCAGTGTTGGACAGGTTGGTACCAAAATGGGTCTCACTGTAAGTTTTATTACTAAAGGAAGATGATCTGAAGTGGTTAGAGGGCCTTGGGTGATTGATTAATTGAAAATACGGAATCTATTAGAAGGAAGAATATCAGGCCTACTAAAGGTTCTCCTGTTAAAATATGTATCTAAATCTGGTCCTAGAAATTTAATGATATTCATATCCAACAGACCGTTAATTAGAGTACCAACTGAAGTTGTTTTCTTATGGGCAAGGGCCGTGTAGCCTGCATTAAGATCAGCCAGAAGATAGACTGGGAGATTACGTCTTATTAATGAGATTACATCCTGTTGTGGGAATATTGGGTTTCTGTAGGGAAGTAAGTAGTTGCAACTACCACTGGTCCCCTTATTGTTTGCAATTCGACTGCAATCAGATCATGGTTGAAAGCATCTATTTACTTAACTGTGATATCCCGTCTAACCTCTATTGCTGTCCCAGCATTTTGCTCTCCAGAGGTGTTACATTGGAAAACATTATAGTTCCAGATTTTGATACGAGAGGAGTTTAGAATAGCTGTTGAGTTGAGAATTATGAGATGAGGGGAAAGAGAGGAGTAAATATTAGAGAGTTCCCTGCTTCGTAGGAAAGTCCACTTCAAAACATTTTGTTGGATTACTGTGAGAGTGTTCATTATGGTAACTGTCCTTTGCTTAAATCAATAAATCCTGATTTCAGCCTCCTGAATTTATCAACATTTATCCTTGTAATTCTAGAGACATACTTATCGAGTTCAATCGAGCCATCATTCATAAGATCAAGTACAGTGCTATTATCGAATCTCTTTTTGGAAATGTATTTGATAGTTTTGGGGAAAAAAAAATCTTTATGGAATCGTGAGATGTTTATTTATTTTTTTTTTTTTTTGGGGGGGGGGTGTTGCAGAATTAATAGATGAGTAGAGTCTCAAACCGATTTTTGTTTTATTTGATTGTTTAATGGGGGGAGGGGTTGGGAGGGCAGTAACTCCTTGCAGTTCGGTGTCAGGGTGAAATGCTGAGGTGTTGGGTTGTGGTTTCTTTTTAGCAGGATTAGCTCATTCAGATATATCAGAGTCAGTCACTAAGCACTCTTTTCCTGTTAAGATCTTCTGATTCCATTTCATCATTTATTGTGGTTGCCTGTTGGAGGGGGTGTAGATTAATGGCCTCAGTGGGGAATTTAACCATTGGAAGACCGTTGGCTTTCTAAAAAGTGTCGACCATAGACTGGAAAGTACCAGGTTCGACAGCTTCACTCAGATTAGCCCGAATTTCAACAATGTGGATACATTCATAGCTAGATTAATGGCCTCAGTGGGGAATTTTACCATTGTTAGACCGTTGGCTTTCTAAAAAGTGTCGACCATAGACTGAAAAGTACCAGGTTCGACAGCTTCACTCAGATTAGCCATAATTATGGCTGTGTTCCTTACAGTATACTGCAGTAATGATATGGTGTTCTGGTTTGAGAATACAGAGGTAGTAGTTTCCTTAGCGGCGACAGCCTGAGCGAAGGATACGTTTGGTACTGTCATAGATTGCTGGGTTCTAGTTGTCTTAGCCTGATCTTTTACCATGGTCTTTCTGATAGGACATCTAGCAGCCATTGTTGGGTGATCCCCGCTGCATTTTATACACTTAAGGTTGTTGCCATTATTACACTCTGTCCAACAATGGTCTTCAAAGGCGCAGACTGAACAGATCTTGTAAGTGTAAGGATTAGGGCAATCTTTTTTACCGTGATCCTATTTATAAAATCTCATGCACTGAGACAGTAGGATGAGATGAGATTTCCCTTGGTTAGGCAATCTCTTATCATT
>NC_090732.1:48169624-48189624 GCF_036898095.1 Palaemon carinicauda | reverse complement strand
AGCTCGGCTGACATCTCTTGAAATTAGGTTACAACTATCTCTAAGATTAGACTTAACAGCAATGAATTCATAAAGACGCGCTAATGCAAGTTGGGTCCCTTTGCCCCTTGTGAATCCTTATTGGTTTTTATTTGTAAGTAAAGTTTCCTGAAGAAAATCCTCAAATCTTTCTTTAATAAATTTTTCAAGAATCTTACCAGGAGTATCTAATAAGGATAATGGTCTAAAGTTAGAGACAGAGGTGAGATCTTTGCCCTTTCGCCCTACAAAGGGAAGTAACGCTCTTTTGAAATAATCTGGCCAATAACCTATACTCAGAGTTTCGTTAAAGATGTTGCAAAGAAAGGAGATCATTAAATTTGGCAGGTTTTTAAGGATAAGTTTATTTACTTTAGAGTGGCCTGGAGCTTTGTTTTTGAAAATTTTAATTGTTTTGATTATATCTTGAAGTTTGATAGGTTTGAGAAAAGGGCCATCTTCGTCAAGCCTCCCAAGATCTACTAAATCATAAGCTATTATACGATCAGCATGTTCACGGATTGTCTCAGTGACATGCTGCTCGTGTTGTTGGTTTAACCTTAGATTTTCTCTTGGGTTTATTGTAAAGATATTGGACCAGAATTCTCTTAGGATCACCTCCTGATCTTGGGATGAATAGATTTTTTCGTTATTATGGGTGATGTATGCTATAGGTTGAGAAGTTGAGCCTAACAGTTATCTGATCATATTCCAAAATCTTGCAGGGTCTTTATGGTAGTCTTCCCATTTATCTAAAAGAGCCTCCCAGGTTGAATTAATGAGTTCAATCGATTTTATTTTGATCTGTTCTTGTATATTATGAATATAATCTAAGAGTTGATGTGTGGGACCTCGGTTATTATTTATTTCTAGGGCTTGTTTATATTGGATCTGTAGTAGTTTAAGAGAATCTGTTTCTTTGGTATAAGGTAAGATCCTGTGAGTTTTGAAGGGGATATGGAGCTCTGATGCTTCCTTGATCCTCCTATACCAGAAGACTATCTTATCGTCTATACAAGATTTATCCTTTAAGATATTATAGGGTTCGTCAAAAGTAGAGAGAGAGTCATCGAGTGTGTCCTTGAAACGTTCCCAGTTCGCATTGTTCATATCTATTGTTGGACTAGCGGCTACCATAATGGGTGTCACAGTAAGCTTTAAAATGTTAGGGAGATGATCTGATGTGGTTAAGGGGCCTTGAGTAGTTGAACAATTGAAAATGTGAAATCTATTGGATAGAAGTATATCAGGCTTACTAGAGGTTCTTCTGTTAAAAAAAATTATCAAAATCTGGGCCTAGGAACCTTATGAGAACCTATTCATCAGGCCGTTGATTAATATTCCTATAGGGTTGGTTCTTTTATGACCAAGGGCTGGATGAGCTGCATTGAGATCAGCCAGAATATAGACTGGGATATTACGTCTCATCATTGAGATTACATCCTGTTGTGGGAATATTGGGTTGCTAGGGGGAAGGTAAGTAGTTGCCACTACCACCAGTCCCCTTACTGTTTGCAGTTCAACTGCTAAGAGATCATGGTTGAAATCATCTATCAACTTGACTGTAATATCCCGTTTAACCGCTATTGCTGTCCCAGCGTTTTGTTCTCCAGAGGTGTTACATTGGAAAACATTGTAGTTCCAGATTTTGATACAGGAGGAATTCAGAATACCTGTAGAGTTAAGAAGTATGAGGTATGGGGAGAGAGAGGAGTAAATATTAGAAAGTTCCCTACTACGTAGGAAAGTCCACTTTAAAACATTATGTTGGATTACTGTGAGAGTGTCCATGAAGGTAACAGTCCTTTGCTTAAATAAAAAAATTCAGAATTCAGCCTCCTGAATTTATAAGCATTTATCCTTGTCATTCTTGGGACAAACTTATTAAGTTAAATTAAGCCAACATTCATAAGATTTACAACAGTACTATTCTCAAATTTTTCTGTGAAAATATATTTGATAGTTTAGGAATCGAAAATATTTTTCTTTATTGAAGCATGATAAGCTGATTTTTTTTTTTGGGGGGGGGGTGGCCGTTTGCAGAATTAATAGATGAATAGAGTCTTAGACCGATTTTTGTTTTATTTGATTGTTTAATGTGGTAAGGGTTGGGAGGGCAGTGGCTCCTTGTAGTCTGATATCAGGGACAAATGCTGAGGTGGAGGGTTGCGGCTGCTTTTTAGCAAGATTAGCTGGTTCAGATATATCGGAGTCAGAGTCACTAAGATCTCTTTTCCTATTAAGATCTACTGTCTCCATTTCGTCATTTCTTGTGTGCCTGTGGGGGGTTAGAGTCATTCTGTTGGCCTGATTTCAATAAAGTTGATTCTTTCTTAGCCAAATTAATGGCCTCAGTGGGGATTTTAACAATTGGTAGACCATTTGCTTTATAAAAAGCGTTGACCATAGATTGAAAAGTACCAGGTTCAACAGCCTCGGTCAGATTAGCCATGATTATGGCTGTGTTCATTACAGTAAACTGCTGTAATGATATGTTGTTCTGGGCAGAGAATGCGGAGTTAGTTGCCTTAGAGGCTACAGCCTGAGCAAAGGATACGTTAGGCGTTGTCATGGATTGTTGGGTTCTTAATGTCTTAGCCTGGTCTTTTACCATGGTCTTTCTAACAGGACATCTTGCAGCCATTGTTGGGTGGTCCCCGCTCAATGTAATGCACTTATGATTGTTGCCATTAGTGCACTCAGTCCAATAGTGGGAGGCTTAGGACAGTCCTTAGTGTGGTCATATTTGTAACATCTAATGCACTGAGACAGTGAGATGTGGATGTAGCTGTCGCAAACATTTAGTGGACAATGACTGTCCAGATATGACAAGTCCTTTAGTTAGGCAATCTCTCACCATCTGCACTGTTTCGAGCTTGATCTTAAAGGTTGTTTTGGTGTTGGGCAGTTTGATCATAGCTGAAACTTTAACATTATTTCGGTGTTCAATATCCTTCTTGTGGTCATCAACAGATTGGCTATATATTATACTGTGTGCCTGGGTAACCACTAAGGTCCTCAGGGCATTCAGATGAAGGGGTCCAGAAATTCGAAGTTCTTAAGCAAAAAAACTTCCTTTGGTTTATGGTGAATTATCTTTTCCATTTTAGCCTCATCTGCAATTGCAGAGAAACAGTTATTAGCATTTTCAAGTTTGTTTATGAATAATGAGTTATCCTGCAGGATACCCCATACCTCTAGTCGACGGGACTCACTATCAGTCCCTGACTAGTATCTTTGATCTTCACTTTCCCCATTTTAGTGAAGAAAAGAGAGATTTAGACATTTAAGTATTTACATTTAAATATTTGAAAAATCTTATGAGGAAAAACTCTACCGGGTTTCACGTACTTTTGGGGAAAATTAAGTTTTGACTTTTTTTTCGAAAAATTTTATTGCAACAATGTGAGGGGAAATTTAAAAACGGGGTTGGGTGCAGAATATATAAGTCTTTCGGAGAACTCGAAAAAAAATTGCAAAATTTTTAGTATTAAGGGCGCTAGAACCATAAAACGTTTTGAATGATAAGAATAAAGGTGTTAATATCACTTTATATAAGACAGTGATTTATTCCTAAGTCCTATCCTATGTAGGCACTACTGAAGAAGTAGGAGCCTAGACGGTGCAGCAATACCCAGTGCCCCCAGAGAGTTTTAAGACCACAACGGCGACTCCGGGGGAGAAAGGCTACTGATGGTTAGTAAGTTGAACTTCAAGGAGGAGAAAGACAGAAAGAGTGGTACTTGAGAGTAAGGGGTTAGGAGGGGCAGGGAGGGGGAGGATAAGGATGAAGGGTTAGGTTGTGTGGCCGCAAGGGAGCTATCACTCGAGCACTGCTGGAGGCGATGTCGGATCCAAGCTTGTTCTTAGCTGCTAAGATGGCTGCCAGGGGAGAGCTGAGATGAGGTCCGATCAGGATGACGTCCAGAAGTGATGAGTGAGGAGGAGCAAACTACTCCTAGAGTTTTACAGATATCTAAATTACTTTCACAGGGTTGGATAAGTGTTATGTTAATTACATTCATATCAATATTCGTATTGATATTTGCCATACAAAAGTCAAAGCAGCAATTTTTTGATATCCGCTGAAGGCCGATTTTCGGCGCGCCGTAAATTACTCGTAAAATACTTCACATATTGAAATAAAATTTTCAGGGATATATGGGATAGATATTTACTTTGTGCATAACAATGTTCATGTTGATATCTGTCGTAGAAAAGTCACATGAAACGTATATTTCAGTATGGGATGAATGGGTATTTTTTGGCGGTGGAGTAAATTGTTCCTATAATAATTCAGCTGATATTTTCGGCGGCGGGGGGGAAATAACTCCTATACCAATAAATATATTCAAATAAAATTTTAAAGGATTGTTTGAATATATGTATTCTTTGTTTCAGCTAATTTAAATGTTCATATCTTCTATATACATGCCTTGGCTCTCACTTTTGTTCGTAATTGACGATTTTTAGCTAAAAAATAAGTTAGGAGCCACAAACTACTCTTAAAATTATACATATATCCAACTGATATTCACAGGGTTTGATGGGTGTTATATGAACTAGTACCATACCCATATTGGTATTGATACTTACCATACAAGGGTCACAGTAGACATTTTCCAATATCCACGGGATATCGATGTGGATATCTGTCATAGAAAATCCACTGCAAACGTTTATTTCCCGATGGGTTGAATGATTATTTTTAGCAGTGGAGTAAATAGTTCTTAGAATAAGTCACCTATCCAAGTGAAAATTTCATGGATTGATGGAAAACATAGTTTCTCTGTTCCTCCCAAATTCCATGGTAATATCTACAATTGAAAAGACACTGCTATCAAATAGCCTTCTTAAGTGTGATGTTTAAAGTAGCAACATTACAGTGAACTGCATGATAGTGAGCAACATCAACGACGGACAACGCCGATCTCATAAACAATATCTCTCCTGAGTTCTGCAAGTAATAATACGAAAAAACATGAGTGTGAATACGATTAGAGAAAAATAGATAGAGAGATCAAAAGTAAAATAATCGTCCTTTTAGACAGGTGGGTTGTCATATGAACCCATAAACAGTGGGTGACCCCAGGGAAGTGTACTTAGCCCAATCTTATTCTGCATATATACTATTGGTCTATCGAAAATGCTACAAAGGCATTGCGTGAAGTTCAAAATATTTGCAAATGACACACAATTTTACTTTTTCCATGAATTATATACATGACACTACAGAAACTCTAAACCGAATCCTTGATAGTGTTACAGAATGGATGATATTTAAAGTTAAATGAGAACAAAACTGAATTCATGGTGGTGGTTAAGAGAAACAGCGGGAGAAACTTGGGTGATTTTCAAATGAACATATATAATGACTCGGTGCCAATATCTAGTAAAGTTCGAGATCTAGGTGTATTTCTTGACTGTAACCTGTCTCTAAATGTCCAGATAAATAATGTAATAAAAACTGCTGGTTATCATCTAGGAAATATTGTGTTTATAAAAATGTACCTGCGCAAAAATTCTGTAAAGAAACTTGTGATAAATTGTGTTATAACCAGGATTGACAACTGAACTCTAGCTATTACAATTTACCAAAAGTGCAACATAAGAAATTACAAAACATAATAAACAGAGGAGCAAAACTAATAAAAGGTGTCGCACCCAGAGAAAGGATCATCCCTATACTAATCAATTTACACTGGCTGCCGATTAAAGCGATAATGGAATTTGAAATATGTACAATAACCCACCAAGTTATCAGAACTGGTCGTCCAAAATACTTAAGAGAATTGCTACATATTGCGAAGCCAACAAATCGTTACAGATGGCTTCAAACTGTTGGAACCTAGATATATGTCTACTTTGGGCTCTAGAGCTTTTAAATATGCAGCCCCGAGACTATATAATAAGCTCCTACGAAACATTCGAGTGATTGAAGAAATTAAGGCTTTCAAGAGGAAACGGAAAACTTTCTTATTTAAGAAATCATACAACAGTGACGACTTAACAGTAAATGAACAATACGTGATCTGAAACGATAAATAGTCTAAACGAACAAGGTAAAACGACAGTGGGGGTCCTGTAGATAGAAGGTTCTCTTGGTGTATGGGACCTGAAAAGCAGTCATCAAAATAAAGTAAAGTAAAGTAAGTAACCTAATGCACCGCAATAGAGAAATGAGGATTAGGAGATGAAAGGAATCAATAACCTAATTATATTAGAATAGGAAAAAATTATAGTAATCTAAGAAAGCTAAGGGTGATTTGTCATAATGAAGAATGAATTAACATTTATTGCATGAAAATCTGAAAGGTGGTGAGAAATGTTGCAGGGAGAAGAAAAAAGGGGGTAATGATACTGGATTGCAAACATTTGAAATGCTTCGTAAATATTTCGTGACCGTTGGTGAATTGCAGTGTTTACTTAAGTAAAAGGGAAACAACAGTAATGAGAGAGCGGATTTTTAGTATTCTTGCTATTTCTTTATGCATATTTCATTTAGCAATGAAAACCAGACAAATGTAAAAATTCTTAAGATCTACAGTATTTATCTCAGTCAAAATGATTACAAGAGAGGATTTATTATCAAAAATCATGAGATGGAAAATGTATCTCCAAGAACCAGTATCTCTCTCTCTCTCTCTCTCTCTCTCTCTCTCTCTCTCTCTCTCTCTCTCTCTCTCTCTCTCTCTCTCTCTCTCTCTCTCTCTCCTTTTAACTTTATTATAGCCCTTTAGGGTCATGGGGTGAACGACAGGTGTTCAACCATCTAACCCGAAAAGGAAGGACAATGTTTATTTACTGAATGATCTGTAAGAAATAAACACTATGCACATCTTAAAAGGGAGGACTATTCACTCTCATGCTCGGTGTTTGGAACTTGGTTGGTAGAATTGACTTAATTACATCTATAAAATGGTTCTTAGAAGGCCCAGAAAACTAATCCCAGTGTCCAAATGCAGCTTTTTTTATCCTTACATATATGAACTAGGTCAATAGATCATAATTCAAGGACAAATAACATAATTTGGCTAAAACATGGCCTAGAACCGTCTTATCTTGATTTGTTAAACTTGATTTCGGCTTTTTCAAGGGTTTTAGGGTCATAATTTAATGGCTTCCTCGCCAATGATAATTGAGGTCATATTTAATGTCAGAAGGTGAACTTTTCAGGGACAAGTATAACTTAGCAAAAATCAAAATAATTATCACCTGTAAGTGAACTAGAAGAGTATGTGGGTGTCTATTTGTGAGGGAAAATGACTTCCAAATAATTAACATTACTACCATCATAGATATTTTATCAACATACCTGCAAAAGCTTATCAACGCGGTAATATGAATAACAAAAAATGCTTAATTTGACAACTTTTCTAGTTTCCTTAAAGAAAAAAAAAAAAAATGACTCTCCTTGCCACATTTAGCAAGTACGAATTCCTTCAAGAACGTATTGGATACTGCCACACACGATTCCTGAATTATTTCCACAAGGATATTAATACGAGATATTGTTTGGCTAAGGTGAACATGGTACCAGCGATGGTTGTTAATTAATAATTTATGAGTAGCATGTATTTTGTGAAAAGTGGAAATATTTGGTAGAGTCATTCCATATATGTTCAAGTTAGTGATAAAATCAGAATCTGTGAGGTGTTTAGCTGTCTCTGTTTTACAGAATTCACTATCCCATAGAACTTGTAGGAAAATAAAATTCATTGTAGATACAGGACTGTTCAAATCCTCAACTGACCTGAGTAAGTGTTGTCTTTGCCAGAAGAAAAAGAGTGAAGAGCTCAAGTCACCAGGTGTACAACCGCCACAAGAACAGGATGGCTATACTATGTCTGTGACTAATCATATCCTTTTATATGAAACTAGTAAGATGCGAATTTTTCAGGATCCAGATAGACTTGATGATGGTGGGGAAATTGAAGACGCTCTGAGGGGGAACAAGGTTCAGTATCACCAACGCTGTCAGCCTATGTTCAACAACACGAAACTGGAAAAAGCCATAAAAAGAGGAGCAGAGAGTGCTTACTCAGTAGAATGACAGACCAAGCTACGTAGAACAAGCCATGAAATCTAAATGTGTTTCGTATATGGCATATATGGGGATTCTGAATTCAGACATGTTATGACAATGAACTCAATAAAAAAATTTCATGAATGTGCCAAAACTATAAATGATGGAAAACTTCTTGCAAGATTGCTGTCAAACAGGAGCTCAAAGGCAATTTTCAATGCTTGACAATCCTATACAATTGATAAAGAACGTACCTCAGAGCCACCAAGAGAATATTATACCAACCATAGGCAGAGCTTTTCACATATATAGTGAAGACCACTCTGTCCTACAGTGTACCAACTTGCAGATATAGTTCAACTGTCTGCTCAGCAATTGAAACAGCTGAGTGTTGATGCACCTGTTGTCAGCTCAACAAGACTTGAGGAAACACTCTGGACATAAATACCCAAGTTGGAAGCTAACAGATACTGATGAAATGTTCTTTTGTCTTTCCAGAAATATATGGGTATTGTCTTGTCATAGGTAACTGTGTACTATAGTTAAGATATTATCCTTGGAAAACCATCTAAAATCTTGTCAAGAGATGTACCAGATCACAGCTCCACATGTAATTTCTACCTTCAATGATTGCACCCCTTATGGAAGGCTCTTATTCGGCAAACTCAGCCGATACCTATCAGTGTTGGATGAAGAAGGCCTGCAGACCTTAGGGAAGTTTGTGGTTATGATGTATAGAAGAACCAAACAAACTAAAGATGTTGATGATGTGAGGCTGGGAATATTTTTTTTTTTTTCAGAAGTAGAGGCCATACGGAGGAGTTCCACGTATCCAAGCAGTGCTGGAGTACAGTGCTGGAGTACACTGTGTAGCATGCTGCCTACCAGGCCGACTGCATCTGGAGTCAGACAACAATACATGAACTAGAAACCCAATCTCCTGCCAACTGTAACAAGACCAAGAATGGAGATCTATGGAAGTATGTTTGTATAGAGCTCCCACCAATTGCAGACAGTTACCAGCATCTGGCCAAGTGAGAATGAAATCGGAATAATGTGGCTGATGCACATGCTACTGCTTTAGCCTAACCTACAGTACATGACGCTTTGCAGCTACAGAAGCGTAGTAGTATTGTCATCAAAACAGCAAGACAATACGTGGCAAACAAGGTGAGCTAAATCCCTATATATGCATCCAATAATATATCAGAGTGATAGTGCCTGAGTTATGGGCACTTTTCACCCTAATTATGATCCTCAAGTATACTAATGAGTAAGTATATAGCTCAAAAGGCGGATTCTACAGTTAAAAAAGTAAGATTTGACACCAAAATCAATAATATACAGCAATTATTTGGAATTTTATCACAAAATTTGATATTCCTGTATATTCAGTGGCATCCAGTTTGAAAAATAACCACCTGCTTGAATTGTTAGGTGCATAACAGGTTTTATCAAAGGCTTAATTCCCAAGAAGTATGTTAAAAAATCTTATTATTTGTTTCCAGAATTAAAAGATTGTTACACGTAACGGCTCCACTATCTGGCATAAATAGATGGATGATGCTGCGAATGAATTATAAATGAATTGTCCTGGATTTTATTTAATCAACAATAATTCTTTTGTAACCAGACTTGAATTGACTTTGTCACCAGGCAATGAATAGATACATATCAAACAAAGGAAGGGACTTATTGAAAAATCTAGGAGATTTTCGTCTTCTGCAGAGTTTGCCAAAAATTTTTCTTTCTAATGTACCACTTAGACAACAGTACAACTGGTGCACCCATTAGAAAGTATTCCATCAAAACCTGGTGTTCTCTAATGGATGAGTTGTCCATTGAATTTTCCTTCTATATTTGAGGTATTTAGAAGATTATGTTTACATACACTTTCTTTTTTTATAGTATTGTATTACCTCTCATTATTTGAGCAAAAAAGAAGCTTAAATTTACACAATGGGATGTAGCAGTTGTTTGCTGTTATAATAAAACACGGGATACTAAAACGTAAGTCCAAATAGAAAACTTGACCCTTGTCATGAGTAGATAAAATACTTTTAAAAGAATATAATAAAAAAACAGAAATATCTATTCCCAGTGTGAGCAGCGAGGCGAACGAGATTCGACTGTGGCCCTGTTTGGGTAATCCTTTCATCTCTTCATTTACATCAGCATTTTGGAAGTAAACCAAGCCTCGCCGAGAGCGTCTGCCGTGATAAGGGAACTGTCCTGTTTTGACCAAAATGTCATCATCTTAATTATTGGAGTCAGCATATTTGGAGAAACCGAGCCTGTTAGGAAATCCTCATTTAGGATATATGTCATCATGGAAGGACACGTCCTGCCCTTTTGTTACGACTTAACGCGTGGTCCGGATTGTATCAGAAATTTCTTCTAGAAGCTTCCATGGCGTGATCGAAGTGGGTGTTTTTGAGGAAGCCAATAGAGATGCAGAACTGTAAAAAAGAACGCCTTCTATGGAGATGACCACTGCCCACTGTAATTAACTCCGCCAATATGTGGGTATATAAACTTCAAGAAGAGATTGTACAAGAGAGATAGGACAGGACATAAGACAAGAGATGAACTATGTCCGAAGTTTATAAGATCAAAGTCCTAACAAGATAAGAAACAGGGAAGACCAGAAGTCTGATAGAGCCAGATTCTAACCTTCCCTTCAGACAATAAAAGCCTATCTCAAAAAGATCCTGCTATGGCTCAAAAGAAGAGATAATTTGAAGCAGCCAACCCTCCCTGCTTGTGACAAGAAGTAGCCAACTGCCTGCAGCCTGCCTTCGTCCAACAATATCATCAAATCCTTGGAAGAAGACCACTGATGTTCCATCTTGATGCCACCCTTTTGTGACGTCTTTGAATCTGGTTGTCGTGCTAGTTTCATCTGAACTTCAGCTGCCCTTCTGCAACGTTCTCAAGCCTAAAGTCTCCGTACCAGTATCGTCACAGCAGCTGTAGAAAATTTGCTTTAAGTATTTTTACCTTATTGGCTGTTCCCTTTTGTGTTGGTGTTTAATTGGTTTGATTTGTCAGTTAAAGTAATCCAAGAAGTAACATTAGTTTTCTTTGAAAGTTTGTGAATAAACGTGTTGTGTTTTTCGTGTGTTTCTTTTTATATTCATTTCCCATATTTCCATCGGTGTTTTTTATATTTATTTTACTTATTGAAAGAACCTGTAACGATTTTAAGATCGTAACAACCTTCTAATTTGTTATAATTTGTACAGCTCATGTTTCATACACGATCATACACTTTAACAGTGTGGCTATTTTTATTTCTTGGTTTCCTCAGGGCACTGATAGTAGAAACCTTTTTAAGCTTGCTATCACATGGTTTATACAGTTTGAATTTTGTGTTATGCTTGCTCTCAAGTTCGTTGTCTGGTTGAATATACTCAATTATATTTTTCTCACCTCTCTGTTATTACTTAACAGCCACTTCACACAATTGGTGATTACCGGAGAATCAGTTCCCTCCCAATTTCCCCATAACTGCTCTGCCCTATTGCTTAACGATGCCAGCCTCCAACCTTAACTCTTCTATCTACGCAACATCCAAAAAACTTCCCCCCTTTACCAGTAGAGAGACATTTGCCTTGTTTCAGCATGCCAAGGTTCAGCTTTTCATCAAGGGCGAGATTTGCTCTAACACAGAAGCAGACTATGTTCTTATAGTGATCACCAAGAGCACTTTCTGGAAATCTCAGATTAGCTTTGCGACCAAGGGGAAACTGCAAAAGTGTAAAATGTCCTCAATACATATCTTATTAAGCAATACTCAGCATCGTCAGCACAGACTCAAACCCGTCAACATCTTTTCACTCACTATCCACACCAGGGCACATACGGATGCTTACGCCAACCTCCTCACGTCGTTCCCTTAAGTCTTTCATCTAGAAATTCACCAAATGCCCAAGCTGCTTCGCAGGTCTCTCCCTTATGTTATTCACTTTTCTTCTTCTTAATAGATAGTTATATTGTTACATTGTCGTATTGTATTCTATCCATGTACTTTCAGATTTTAACTGATTCCAGTTTTTTTTTTACATCTTTTTTCCTTCTTTTTCTCTAAAAACTCTCCATCAAACCAAGGACATCGGTGTTTAACAATTATAGTCTCTTCCATCAGTGAACACAGGGTATCATATACACTTTAACTCACCCTAATATATAATGCCATAAGGCAGTCAACATATAGCGCCCAACAAACGTTGGTTATCCTGATCACAGTGATTCTGATAGCATCATTTATTTTCTTAGTAACTTCTGCAATAAATGTAAAAGTATAAGTTTCAATTGTCTATATTTTTTCATTCCATAACTAAAATACAAACCAACGCTATTCCTATTTGCTTTTGGCTCGGATGGAATACGGTTGTTACCGCTCTTCATCCTTACCAAATATTGTGACAGCTATTGTTAATAATCATTTTTTGCTTTCTCTCTTGCAGTTTGCACATGTGTGGCTTCCTTCCAGCGATGCGATCATGCCCTAAAACTGAGTGCTGCTGTTGCAAGACATTAATGTCCTCCATTAATAGCGATCTTCAGCATTTATGGACCGCCTGTAGAGGTCTATGGTGTAATACCAGCAACACATGTATCAAATGCAGGGAGTGGTCTGCCTCCCAGTGGGAAAGATTTGGTCGTCGGCGAAAAGGAAGGCTAAAAGTGATTAATCACCTTCGGGGTGTTCTTTGAAGCAGAAGAAACCTAAAGCTTCTTCTTCAGCCTCCAAGCCTTCCTGCAAAGCTCCTGCTCAGCCGGCATCCTCACGGGGAATTCTCGAGCAGTAGTGCATGCCATTTATCTACTGGATAACCTCGGTTCTCGAGAGACGGTAATACTTCCCCTAACAAAGCGGCCCAGCTTCTCCCCCCCCCCCCCCCCCCAGGGAAACCTTGTTACTTCCTGATATGTTCGAGGTGTGGCCGTCCCTAGGATTGTCTGGCCTGCCTTCTAAGGAGGTGTTGTTACAGTTCCTTCAGTGGCCTGCAGTTTTGCGGTATTTTTCCACTTCGGATATTCAGCATGATGACTCTGCTGAGTTTGTTTGTTTTGTGTTTACCTGATATTTAGAGTTCTCTGGCTTGAGGGTACAATCGACCACACTCTTCTTTTTTTTTCTCTTCTTGTTTTGTTAAAGTTTTTATACTTTATATAGAAGATATTTATTTTAATGTTACTGTTCTTAAAATATTTTATTTTCCTTGTTTCCTTTCTACATTGGGCTATTTTCTCTGTTGGGGCCCCTGGGCTTATAGCATCTTACTTGTCCAACTAGGGTTGTAGCTTAGCAAGTAATAATAATAATAATAATAATAATAATAATAATAATAATAATAATAATAATAATAATAATAATAATAATAATATTAACAATAATAATAATAATATTAATAATAATAATAATAATAATAATAATAATAATAATAATAATAATATATTTTCTGAACCCTGAGGAGTCTCCTGTGACCTTTCCTGTTGACTTTAGTACTACCTCATCCTTCGCTCCTGCTACCTATGCCGAGAGCTGTGCTCCACCCCTCCCTGATCTGTATTCAGTGGTGGATCAAATGTCCAGGGCAAGTCTCTCCTGCTGGTGATAACTTCTCTCGTTTGCAAGAGAGACCAGCCATAGAGATTCCTCTTTAGAGGCTTGCTAAAGACCAGCCCGCTAATCAGCCCTCCCCTGCATAGGCTCCCGTTCATGGTCATTATCCTCATAGAGTTCGTGCCCCTCTTTACCCCAGATATTCTCCTTGGCCTTCCGCAAAGAGATAGCGGTTTGGCTCATCGTCATCTGCTGCTGAACAATCCCCTGCGGAGGATCAACCGTCACCGAAAGATCATCAGTCTGATGACTCTTGCTAGTCTCATCACCTGCAACCTGTTTCCCATCCTTCGCCTGTTCCTACGGACTCTCCCCGGTCTCGACGTTCGCCAGCCTTGCAGTGTTTATCAGACTAACTCTCCTCGTCATCTGTCCTCAACAAACTACTTTTTGTAGTTTGCCAGCTGGTTCCAGACACCCTGTTGCTCATCCCTTGCATGCTTGTCAACATGCAGCTGATTGCTGTTAGCTATTGATTAGATGTTCACAAACTTCTCCAGAAGTTCACCTTTTATCTACGGATCACCATAACATCAACAGCTCACCATTCGCCAGCTCACCATCGTCAAAGCCGGAATGGGGTTTTTTTAGGGAATCTCGCATTCACACAAAGAAAGGCTTAGAAAGTCTTCTTCCTTATTAGCCTCTCGGTGCTATCTGGAGCAGCAACAGTCTTCTCACCATTCACCCTCGCCTTACACTCCTACAAAAGCAGGACATTTTGTTCTCCAGAGAGAACAGAGAGAGACAAGGATTTTTTCCTTCATCAGGCATGCAATGTTCTGAGAGAAACTTCTTCCCGACAGGTACCGCTCCCTCATAAGGACACCTAAGCACCTAAGCACTACAGCTCCCGCTAGGTTATCTTTGATCTCGGCAAGACATTATGCAGAAACCCTTTTCAGCAATCCCTTTAAGGGATCTTCTGGCAAGCACTGTTATAGGACAGGAACCATGTTTGGTAGACTTGGCGAGAGTCGTTTTTTATGCTTTCACGGCAGGAGTTCCCCCTGTCTGCGCTACAGAGACTCCCAGATTCCCCTGGAGAAGTTCTCCAGTCTGCATGTATATCAAAGGCAAAAATTCATGGTTCCTCCAAGCAAAGAATCTTTTGTTTGTTCCTCTCTCCTGAAGAGTAAAAGGTGGATTCACCTTGGGTCAAGCTGACCGCACTCAAGACTTTGAAGCGAAGACTAAATTATCACCATGTTGACTCCTCCTCGACCAGTTTCCCCACAACCAGCAGCACAGAAAGAGGCCCCATGCAGGGAAAAGTCCCTGGCTAGCTCACTCCTATATCCCTTGAAGGTGGCTCCTCAGGATCACAAAGCAGCCACCAAGCCCATGGAAGATGCCATGACTCTACCTACAGATGAGTAGCTTTAGGGGGTACCTCCAAATGTTTCCTTTTTGGAGATTTTTTTCCTCATGAGAAAAGAGCTCAAAGATGCTAAGACACTGCCAAAGTCCATGAAAAGGATCACGAGACCTGCAGAGGTAGCCAGGACATTGTTCCTAGCTCATCATTTCATTGACGAACAAGACCCACAAGAGATGATGTCTCGTGGATGTAAGAAAATTTTTTTGCGGTCAGTTTCAGACCATTGTAGGCAGAGTAGGTGTTGACCTGCATAACGACAATCAAAGGGTGGCCAGACCCGGCAATGGCCCCTTATGAGGGGAAAGTCCCATTCTAAGACAGTACTCAAAAGCCCCCAAAGACCTACCCTGGTCTCTTGGGCTGAAGAGTGCCTGGCAAAAGGCGTTGGCTCAGATCACAGGCTCCTCCGGCTCCCTCCAAGCAGGTTTATCCTCTAGACTCCTCCCACTAACGAGTGCACAGCAGAGGAAGTACTATGAGGTCCTTGATGAGGCTCCACCAGCCCTTCCTCTACACCATTCCTTAGAGAAATTAACATAGGGGACCTCTCTAGAGAGACTGTCTGGGCTACAGGTTTCATTCCCTGCATCTGAGATCCTAAATCAGGGTAAGGTGGGCAAACACCATCCTAAAACGGAAAGTACTACAGAGTGAGATTAGGAAACCCTGGAACTTCTCACTAGAGGGTGCCTCTTTGTTTGACCCAGAAGACATCAAGCATGCTGGATAGAAATGTTGGAAATCCAGCAAGGACTCCCTCCTCCATAGCGCCCGAACATTCAGGCCCTATAGACCACCTACTCATCTGCAGACCAAGCAACATAAGCCAACGACGAGTAAGAAGACAGCAACATCATCGAAGGTATCTAAGAAGCCCTTTCCTGGCAAGGACCCGATAGGCCCCAATTCCTCCTGTGGAGGCAAAAATCCCTCATTTGTCCTCAGTGGAGAGGATACCTGCATCGCTGCTGGCAGAGGTGGATGAAGCTCAGGGTCGAACCATGGACAGGCTGCGTGATTCGTTCAGGGTTTCGCGTCTCGCTCATTCAATCTCTCTCTCTCTCTCTCTCTCTAATGACCAAGAATCCAATTTCATCGAGCTCCTATGCAAAGGGATCTGTAAAGGAGCTGGCCTTTCTGGCCGAAGTCCAGAGTATGTTGGAGAAGTGTGCTCTCCAAGAGGTTTCCAAAGACTCCCTATGCTTCTTCAATCGATTGTTTCTTGTGGAAAAGGCTCCTGGAGGCTGGAGAGTAATAATTGACCTGTCAGCTCTGAACAAGTTTGTCAAACAAACTCTGTTCAACATGGAGATGGCAGATATGGTCAGACAAGGGGTAAGACCAGAAGACTTCATGTGCACACTTAATTTAAAGTACCCACAGCACCTCTGGTCTTCATGAGAGTTTTCTCCCTGATATCATCTTGGGATAACAGAATCGGCATCCGTCTCCTACATTATCTGGACAGCTGGTTGATTTTAGCAGACTTGGGAATGATGTTTCTTCAGCACCAAGACAAACTTTTAGGGCTTTGCCATGATCTGTGAATCAAGGTAAACCTCAAGAAGTCATCACTGCTTCCCTCTCAGCACCTGATATACCTAGAAAAGATATTAGACACCAACTGCCAAAAAGCCTTCCCCTCATACAACAGGGTAGTACAAATGACTAAGGTTGAAAGACATTTCATCAGACGAGAAGTACTCCCAGCCCAGAGATGGTTATGTCTCCTCGGGTACCTATTATCCCTGGCCAATCTAGTTCCCAACGGCCATCTCAGGATACGATCCTCCAATGGCGGCTAAAGTCCATCTAGAACCAAGCTTCTCATTCTACAGAGATTCTGATCTCCATGGGACCAGAGGAACGGATAGACCTCGAATGGTGGGTGTAGACGAGAATCTTCTAAAGGGTGTCGACCTTCTCGTCTCCTCCTGGGACTTGAAACTCTTCTCAGATGCATCAACATGCTGCACCACATGACCTCAGGTCTAGGGTCAGAGTACAAATAGAACCAGCACATAAAATTTTTAAAAAAGAAGGTTGCCTGCCTAGCGTTTCCACAGTTCCAACAGTTCCTGGCAGGCTACTCAGTGGTAGTGTTTAGCAATAACACCACAGTAGTGGTTTCTTTCAACAAACAAGGCAGTACTTTTTTGCAGCCATTATCCCATCTCGCAGTAGAGATACTGAGATATGTAAAAGACAACTCGTGACCCTATCAGATCGCTTCATTCCAGACAAAAGGAATGTGCTCGGAGACAACCTGAGCAGAGTGACTCGGATATTGTGCTCCGAGTGGTCTTTGAATCATCTAGTAGCCACCAAAGTCCTGACTTTGTGGGGTTCTTCGATGGTGGATCTGTTTGCAACATTCCTGAACTCCAGGCTCCAGTGTTACTGCTCCCCAGTCCCAAACACCAAGGATCTCTGGAAAGATTCATTCCAACAACGGTGTGACATTATAAACGTTTACGCCTTTCCCCTGTGCTGTCTGAAGAGAACAGTAATCAAAACGCCCAGAACATTGGTCAATCTCTCAATGACCCTCGTAGCTCTGCTATGACATCACACAGAATGGTTTCCAGACATCCTGGCAGAGCTTCCAATAAAGCTCCCTCAACGACATGATGTACTCACGTAACCACATGCCAACATCTTCCACAAATCCATAGCCTTGCTAACACTTCATGCTTGGAGACTATCTAGTACCTCTTCACACAGAAATTATATTCACAACAGTTTGTGAAGAGGATGGCTGGACACCTGCGAAGATCTTCAGGATCAGTCTATCAAGCAAAGTGGAATGTCTTTTACAGTTGGTGTCATGGAAGGGGAATCTCTCCCCTCGATGCCACTATCCCAGCAATATTGGAGTTTTTCATTCATCTGCGGGTGGAAATGCTCCTCTCGATTTTGGTAATAAAAGGTTAATGATCAGCCTTGAGTCTCACCTGGAAGCTGAAAGGAGTAGATATTTCTTCTTCGCTAGAACTTTCTCTCCTCACACAGAGTTATGAACTTATCTGTCCCCAGTCGGAAGGAAGAACTTTTCCCCGGAACGTGGTTTAGGTCCTTCAGTCCCTGAAGGATCCTCCCTATGTACCATTACTCCACGCAACAGATCACCACTTCACGTTTAAGATGGTATCCTACCCACCTTGGCATCGTTAAAAGGGTAGCGAACTTCATGGTCTCTCATATGACATCGACCATTCAAGGGGATAGGGAAGGGTAAGCTTGAGCTTCCTCACTGAGTTTGTAGCAAAGACTCAAAATCCAGGTGTAGCGCATCCTAAAATAGATTCCTATCGATTAACAAGTCTCTGTCTTGTAACCGACAACCCAAATCAAGCAATATTATGTCCATTAAGGAGTTTGAGGTGCTGCCTTAAAAGAACAGCAGCAGCTCGTCCCCGTGTGCCAGTGCTTTCCATCAGCACGGGGGAGGTCAAGGGGAGGAACAGGAAAAACAGCATCTCTCCTTGAGATTTCCAGGGTCATTAACCTCGTACTAAAACCAGATCCCCCTCCGACATGTCGACCCAAAGGACATGATGTCAGGGGCATTGCTATGTCCCTAGAACATCAAACTTAACTACTCTGTGGCGCAGGTTCTACAAGTGGGCATGTTGAAGCATCATATGACATTTAATGCCCACTACCTACAAGACGTAACCAACAGTTACTGCACAATAACTGGTTTACTAGTTTACACCTCAAGTTCTTTGACGGACAAGTAGCAGGAGGTTGAGGGCATTGGTTACCCAGTTTTAGTCCTAGTGAATTAAAAAAGAATGACTGTTTGATTTTTTCATCCTCTCTTCTATTCTCTTGGGGGAAATCAGCATCCAGGATCATCTGCAGAGCTAACCTCTTTTGAGGGAAAAGATAAGAGGAAAAATACTAAACAGCAATAGATATGCAGTCATTACTTTATATGTCAGGGAATTTTAGTATGAAGAGCATCAAGAATTAAGAAAGGTGACTAGATGATGAAGAGCAGAAAGAAAATTGGACGTACATAGTAGATAGAGGTTATTAAATACCAGTTATGAAGCAGTAATGTGAAAAGTTGGAAGCTTGTTATGGCACACATTGGCCTGAAGAAAATTTATGAATGAACTGATGTATTTATGGTCTAGACTCGTAGAGGGAAAGTAGCTGAGGAAGAGGTTAAATATAGCCTCGGTCCAGATACAATAGGTCAACCAACGCAAATGTGAATCACCAATAATGTGATGTCACGTGGCAGCGCCTAACACACGTGGTTAACCAAATCAATGCTTCAGTTAACTACCCAAAGTGTTAATGTAAACAACAGGACTTCCTGTGTGGCCATATATCTTTTCTTTCATTCAGTAATTCAATCAGAGATATTGCTAAGTAAATGCGCAGCATTTGGCTATTTTGATAGTTGTGAAAAAACTAAAAGCTAAACTATATGTGGCTTTCATTTTTCTAAAAGCAAAGTCTTTGATAGACTAGTGGGTGCATGCATGTTGTCATGTAGATAGAATTAATAATCCCATTGCAAAAAGGTTTTTTGAAACTCCACAAATAGATATTTTTATCATTTAAATCTAACTATGATTTGTTTGATATGGTAGAAGGCTTTCATATATCGAAAACCTACTGACACATAGATAAAATAAAGATTGGATTTAAAATTCCATTAGGTTTAAATGGCAAATGGACAGTCATTACGACAATCCACATGCTTTGAGGGTAAAAATGTTAGGGAAGGAAATAAAGGTAAGAAGAGAAATGTGTATTATCACCGCTGTTGAATAAAACATTTAAGGAACCGGACAAAGAAGAAAGGGAATTAGCATTAGAGGTAAGCATAATAACGTAGATAATTAAAAATTTATGATTTAATTACGATACCTAAGTTTTTGACGATAAGGGACACCTTTTGGTAGCAAACAGACATGAAGAAA
>NC_090732.1:48159624-48164624 GCF_036898095.1 Palaemon carinicauda | reverse complement strand
CAGAGAGAGAGAGAGAGAGAGAGAGAGAGAGAGAGAGAGAGAGAGAGAGAGAGAGATTGTGTTAGTGAGCGAAAGTAGTTAGTGTATTGATTGTTTGTGGTGAGGTAGACTGTTGGTTTAAATGAGATTGTTTGTTTATGTTTTTAGTTAGGTTACGACAGTGGTGAATGTCTTGGGAGAATGCTTTTTTTTTTTATTTGACTGCAGCTTAAGGCAGTTGCGTGTGTGAATGCGGGATTATATTTATGTTTTTCCTACCAGCGTTGGAAGTGATTATTGATTTTCTGAGTACGTACAGTTTTGTTTATCTTTGCTTGTCGTGATTGTGAATGATAGGAACAGTTTATTATTTATCTTTGATTATAGTGCGATAGTTTAGTTAGCTACTATGAGATTCAGGGCCTCTGTAACACGGTTTTTTGGACTTTGCTCCTTATCAATTCATCGGATGTAGCTGAAAGTTGACATATGTATATTTTACAACCACACACAAATTTTGTCAGCATTATCAAGAACCTAAACCCGATAGTTTTAATTTTTATAGAGTAAAAATGATCTAGCCGACGCCATGGCCAGTAATAACGAGCCAAGAGTCGAAAACATTCATTACGTAAGCAATGTAAACACCTTTTGACAAAATTTTGCCCCGCCCATCCACCAGACACCCATTCACCTTGTTCCATCGGCTCTGGAACCCATAACAGTCAGGAATGGCTAGCAGGATTTGGAATTGCCCTCGTGGTTGCAAAACTGCATTTGCCTTACGACTTGCAACTTTATACAGTCAAGAGAAAGCCCGCGGCCATATTTACTATAGCCTGAATAGGTAATCATTCAGTTTCTAGTTAAAATCCAACGTCTATGGTCTGATTTGTATTTAGCGTAACATGATTATAATACTTGTAATGTCATTCAGACTTTTGAACATTTCCATTAACTATTCACTATGCCACCAAGAGAGAGAGAGAGAGAGAGAGAGAGAGAGAGAGATTGTAGGTAAACAGTCTTTATATAACTATTTTTGTTAAAATAAGAATTTTGTGCTAAACTTTCCATCAGACCAACGGATCATGCGATATATTTTTTTTTCTTATTCTTAGGCCGTACGACCGTGTTGGCTATGTTTTGGGCATGACTGCATTTTGTAAATAAATCATGAATAGTTTTAGGAGTTTTATTTGTACATCTAATGTGAATTTATAGAAGTAAAGTGAACATAATTCATTTATCCTTTAAAATAATTACTACATGTAGCAAAACAAATAGTAGTAAAGATGATAATGCAATGAAGGAATGATATCATACTTTATCTTTAGTTTTTAACATCGGCAATAACATTCCCAGTTGCTATAATTTGTCAGCTTAATGAAATAACCTATCATCTAACGTTAAACTTAATTTCTGAGGAGGCCATGGCTTATTGCACAGTGAGAAAACATGACAAAGACTTTATGAATGGCGGAACAATACATAAATGTGGGTGGGGTATCTGTGCTAGCGTAGTAATACTACTGTAGCAGAGTAGTGCCGCAACAGTAGTATACATGAATTAAATGTTTAGGCCAACTGCTGGGATCCTTGAGGATCACTTAGCACTTCTGACAACTACTCGAGAAATGAGTTTTATATCCAGAATTTAAATTTGCTGATCCAACAAGGCCCATGATAGCCTTCAGTGTTATCCTGAATTATAACAAGGCCAAAGTGGGTGGAGCCTCGTGAAGTCATCATTCTGACGATAATTATTGGTGAAGGTTTAAAGCCGAAATACTGTACCGGCTATTTTTTTTTTTTTTTTCAGTAAATAGGTAGGTAGGTAGATTGACAATAAATAAAAATTGCTTGACATTGGATATAGCAGTTATCAAATCATGCTTGTCTACTACGTTTTTGAAAATTACCAACTGTTCCCTATACCTTGTCAATCTGATTGTGACCTATAAAGTATACTGTAATTTCTTAGGAAACTTATTTGGGAGTTAGACTAATAATCGAAGTGTTTATGTATTTATTAACATATTTTGTTGGTTTGTTCATTATGACAATTATCAGTGGAGAGGTTTCAGAGTTTATAAAGGTGTACTGGTTTGCTTTTATTTAAACTTTTGTGTCATTGTTGGCAGAGTTATAGCCTTCGTTACGTATAGCCAATCATCGATCGAGAAAGAAGGAAGGAAGGCCGTCATAAGTTACGTAACGAATGCGTTCGAAACCTTTTCTCTGAGTAAGTTGGCCCGTCTTCAAAAAACGTCACTTTTATTATTATAAGTACCAATTTTATTCAACCTACGTAATGCAGAATATAGTCAAAATTTATGTGTAGATATAATGTGCACTCTGAAGAAGCGTTACATTCATAAAATTCATAGATAAAAAATTATTGCGAAAAAACCGTGTTACAGAGGCCCTGAATCTCATAGTAGGAGTGTTCGTAAGTGATTTCCTTTTTATTTTGGTAGGCCGTGATTCCTCCTTTGAGAGAGACTTTTTTTTGTTTAATTCACTGTTGATGACCTGGTCTGGAACTGATCATATTTAGACTGCTTTTTGGATTGACGATTGTCGATGACCTGGCCTGTTTATCAAGCTTGTGTATGGTGATGATGATGATGACGATGATGATGATGATGATACTGACACCTGTGACTCAAGGAGTTGAGGCCGTTATGGCAAATTAAGAGAGACTCCTGTTTACCATATAGTGGTAGTTTGCCTATAAAAGACTGTTGGCCCTTGTGAGGACGAAGGTGTCCACTCAGAAATATATAAAATATTTCTGTTTGTTTGTGGTTGTGGTAAATTTAAGTCAAATTTTGTTAAGTGTTTATTTTTAAGCTTTATTTATTTTGAGGATTTATGTGATTGTGGATGGTTTTGGTTTAAGCGTTTAGTATTAAGAAATATAGTATTAAGGTTATGTTTTGTTTTCATTTCCCTTCTGTCCAAGAGTCCAGTTGATAACATAAGGGGAAAGTTTGTGCAGAGGAGACTATTGTTCGTTAGAGCGATTCAAGGGTGTGGGTGTTATTTTGCAACATCCCGCCACAGCAGTAGTAGAATAAAAGAGTCTATTTTCGTATTTAAAACAAAATACTGTAAAGGCCTATTAGTGAAGTTTATGACGCGTTAGAAGCCACAGACTATCATTCAAGATTTTGTGATAATGGCGAGGGAAAGAATTATTGTAGTGCTCGTGCGATTGTCGGAAATTGTTTTCTTTTATCATCTCAACTAGATTCAATTCATGTACTGCAGGTGCATAAGCTTCAAACAGCAATATGTCTGGAGAAATTGACAAAAACAAATCTACAACGAGATGTGTGCTTTGTCTACACTCTTTCAAATTTACGAAGAAGATTGAGATGTACCTAAAGACAAAAACATACCTTGCTATAATTCCAACATTGTTTCGAAAATAGAGATAAGGATGCCATTTGATGGTTATAATGAATACCATTACTTTAATTATTAAATTTTCATTATATAAAAACTCAACTTCCAATTGTTATACTTTTGTAACATTATTCAGTCGTACTATAAAGAAACGTGACATTAAATTGACATGTCTCCAATATAGTTTCTCAGGTCAGATATAAACATTCATTAATCGGATTTCGTCAAAAAGTATCCCTTGCGGCCAGGTACTGGCAGGAACCACCTGCGACGGAAGTGGCTTGCTACAGTTCCACACCCAGATGTAGGAGAGAGAGAGAGAGAGAGAGAGAGAGAGAGAGAGAGAGAGAGAGAGAGAGAGAGAGAGAGAGAGAGAGAGAGAGAGAGACGCTTTAACAGAGATGCCTGAAAGATTATAGCCAATCAAAGGAGACTAAGAGACACATAAAAGCATCATAAATTTTTTTGTCAGCCAGAATGGAAGGTCACCCATCCCCATACAGAGCAATAAGAGGTTATTTACTTGTCAAGCACGAGAGATTGTTTATAATGTTTCGAAATATTTTGCTTCATAAAGACAGAAAGGAGGTCCTATTACTGGTCTTTCTAAAGCCATTTTTTTTTTCGCATAGCAGAAGCAGCCAGTTTAACCAAAACTACAATCACAGTGAAATTAATGGTAACGTAATTTTGTACAATGGTTGTACAATCAGTTGCTACCGAAAATATTCCCATCTTCTATAATTATAATGGTAATGCATCTTATCACAGAGCAAAATTATAACAAGGCACAAATAGAATAATGGCTCATCAAAAATGCTCAATACCAAGAGACAATATGTTAAAATATCAACTTTTGGAACTGGTCGAGGAATGCGCCTTGAATATTGATACCGCTTACACGATTGTTAAAATCGCCATTGAAAATGGTCACAAAGCTATCCGTCTTCCTCCATACTTTTGCCAATATAATCCAATGCAACATATGAATAAAAAAGAAGTCAAAACGGTAGATTTAAGGGTATGCCTACTTTTAAAAGAAGCACTACATTCGGTAACAAAAGAAAATTGAGAGAATATCGTTAAACACTTATCCGAAAAATTACAGGAGGACGGTGTAAAGCAAGATGTGGTAATAGATAAATATATTGATTTTTTAGTAAGAAGTCTAGAGTCCTCTGATGAGGAATCTTCTTTAAAACGGTTACGTTGTCATCTACATCAACAAAGAAGTTTATGGTTTATGTCGAAAGACTAATTTCAAAATAAAAGATTGATGTATGATTTTTTTTGTATTATTATTATTATTATTATTATTATTATTATTATTATTATTATTATTATTATTATTATTACTATTATTGGCCAAGCTTCAACCCTACTGGGAAGGGAAACAAATAAGGAAAAAGAAATGAAGGAAGGTTATAAAGATAAAATACAAAAATAACAAGAAGGCAAATGGGTATTGTATCATTACAAAAATGTTAAAAACAAGGCGATAATAAGAATATATAGCGAGCATGTTGACCTGCCAAAAAAAAAAAAAAAAAAAAAAGAGTAAAATAACTACTGTAAGAGACAATATGACCAAAGAAAACAGAAACATT
>NC_090732.1:48134624-48142124 GCF_036898095.1 Palaemon carinicauda | reverse complement strand
CTCCGTGGATTATCTTCTTAATGATAGGGTTGAGAAGAGTATTGTCCACTGTGTCAGCTTTCCATTGGCCCCCACATAGGTTCATTGTGTTTGATTGATTTATGATGGCTGATTCCAGGATTTTCCTTCTGTACGGACAGGTACTCTTAAAAAGCAAAGACGACTCACTCCAGTTAATCTGGTGCCCTAAATCCCTAAGGTGAATGAAAATCCCCGAGTTTTCATACCCATATCTAACAGATCTTTTGTGTTCGGATAATCTTTGAGATAGCGAACGGCCAGTTTGCCCAACGTACACTTTTTCACAATCCCTGCATGGTACTTTGTAAACGCCGGATTCTATCTCTCTTTTATTTTGATAAACATTAATAAGGGCGCTTCCTATGGTCTTTGGATATGAAAAAACAAAGGGGTTCTCAGTTTTGATATGATTTGTTATATTTTTAATACCTTCTATATATGGGAGTTTTATCTTATTTTTAAAATCTCTTTGGTTAGTAACATCATGATCTTTATAATATATCGTGTTGGCTTTGTTGATGGCCTTTTCTATGACATACGTCGGGTAGAATAGCTGGGCGAGTTGTTTACGGATGATTTCAAATTCTTTATTTAGGTAGGCTGGGGAACAAATTCTCAAACCTCTAAGAAATAGATTGCAAGCTACTCCAATTTTTACAGAAATGTCGTGATAACTAAAAAAATGAATGTAGGAAATAGAGAAAGTTGGTTTTCTATACACAGTAAAATTATACCCCGTCGATTCCCTTATAATTAGTATTTCCAAAAAAGCTAATTTTCCATCTTTTTCCCATTCAGTTTTAAATTTTATGCTAGGGACTAGGGAATTTAGATTATTGAAAAATATATTGAAATCTCCCCAGCTATCATCCCAATATGTGAAAATGTCATCAACATAGCGTTGCCAAACCATGTTTGTAGGTTTAATTGTTGTTAAAATTTCTGTTTCAAAGTATTCCATGTAGAGGTTAGCTAAAATTGGAGATAACGGGCTGCCCATACTACAACCAAATTTCTGTTTGTAAAAATTTCCATTGAAAGAGAAAACGTTATTTGACACGCTTAGTTTAATTAACTTAATTGTTTTTTCAATACCGAGGGGGAAGTGATCTTCGTAAGGGATTAATTTTTCCCTCAAGAAACCTAATACGTCGTTGATCGGGACCTTTGTAAATAGGGATTCTACGTCAAGACTCAAGAGTTTTACATTGTTTACCGGGATATTTAATCTATTGAATTTCTGGATGAAGTCCTCTGCATGCTTAATATGAGCTGAAGAAAAGCTCCCTAGAAAGGGAGACAGCAAGTCTGCTAACCATTTTGATAAATTATATATAAATGACCCTTTACATGAGACGATTGGGCGTAAGGGAATACCGTCCTTATGAGTTTTTGGGAGCCCGTAAAAATATGGCAACGAGGGGTTCATGACTTTGAATTTTTCTAAGACCTCGATGTCTTTTTTATTATTTCCGATTTTTCTTACGGATTTGAAAAACTCCGGAGCAACAGAGTTACGGGGATCTTTTGTTAGCTTTTCATATGTAGTGTCATCGTTTAGGAGTTGTTGAACTTTGTTGACATACGTCTCTTTATCAAGAATGACTATTTTTCCGTCTTTATCCGATTTTGTGATGATGATATTATCGGTTTTGTTTAATGAAAAAATTGCATTATGAAACCTTCTGGGAAGCGGATTTTTACTGTTACTTTGTTCTAATGCATTTAACAAGATTCCTTTTAGGCAAGTTTCATCTTTTTCAAAATTGTTTTTAGAGAAATGTTTATCGAAGGCCACCACATAATCAAAATGACTTTCCCGTCCGGGTTTCATGGCAAAAGAGATACCTAGATTCAGAGCTGTTTGCTCATTCACTGTGAGTGGACGGTTCGATAAATTCAAAACGTTATTTTCCAATCCTAAATTATTCCATGTACTATTTCGTATGAGTCTTTCTAATTTATTATTCAATTTCTCGGAGTGAGTCACACTACTGGGGAGATTTCAATATATTTTTCAATAATCTAAATTCCCTAGTCCCTAGCATAAAATTTAAAACTGAATGGGAAAAAGATGGAAAATTAGCTTTTTTGGACATACTAATTATAAGGGAATCGACGGGGTATAATTTTACTGTGTATAGAAAACCAACTTTCTCTATTTCCTACATTCATTTTTTTAGTTATCACGACATTTCTGTAAAAATTGGAGTAGCTTGCAATCTATTTCTTAGAGGTTTGAGAATTTGTTCCCCAGCCTACCTAAATAAAGAATTTGAAATCATCCGTAAACAACTCGCCCAGCTATTCTACCCGACGTATGTCATAGAAAAGGCCATCAACAAAGCCAACACGATATATTATAAAGATCATGATGTTACTAACCAAAGAGATTTTAAAAATAAGATAAAACTCCCATATATAGAAGGTATTAAAAATATAACAAATCATATCAAAACTGAGAACCCCTTTGTTTTTTCATATCCAAAGACCATAGGAAGCGCCCTTATTAATGTTTATCAAAATAAAAGAGAGATAGAATCCGGCGTTTACAAAGTACCATGCAGGGATTGTGAAAAAGTGTACGTTGGGCAAACTGGCCGTTCGCTATCTCAAAGATTATCCGAACACAAAAGATCTGTTAGATATGGGTATGAAAACTCGGGGATTTTCATTCACCTTAGGGATTTAGGGCACCAGATTAACTAGAGTGAGTCGTCTTTGCTTTTTAAGAGTACCTGTCCGTACAGAAGGAAAATCCTGGAATCAGCCATCATAAATCAATCAAACACAATGAACCTATGTGGGGGCCAATGGAAAGCTGACACAGTGGACAATACTCTTCTCAACCCTATCATTAAGAAGATAATCCACGGAGACCGGCCACCAGACATGCATCAGAGGTCAAGACTTCCTCCAAGCGGCTCAACAATAAGAACACGCACCTGGATGTAATTAAATTTGGCTAATCCTTCCAGCAATTATAACAACTATAGAACAATTGAACACACCCTTTTGCTTTCATATATAAACCGTCACTCTCCACTGTAAGCCTCACTTGTACTTTACATCCTGAAGAGGGTCGATGTTTATTGACCGAAATATAGTGTGATTTATTCATATTTCCTGTGTTTCTTTTATGGGCCTTTTTGAAAAAAACATATATATATATATATATATATATATATATATATATATATATATATATATATATATATATATATATGTATATATATATATATATATATATATATATATATATATCTTTATATATCTATATATATATATATATATATATATATATATATACATAATATATTTATATATATATATATATATATATATATATATATATATATATATATATATATATATATATATATATATTATGTATTATATATATATATATATATATATATATATATATATATATGTATATATATATATATATATATATATATATATATATATATATATATTATATATATATATATATATATATATATATATATATATATATATATATATATATATATATATATATATATATATATATATATATATATATTTCCATGGCTGTTGCTCGACACGCGAATCGATACTATGATAAATCATTGTTAAAACAAAAGAAATTCTTCCTCAAGGAAAACTTAAAGCATAATTATTATTAATATTATTATTATTTTTATTATTATTATTATTATTATTATTATTATTATTACTACCCTAGCTACAACAATAGTTGGAAAAGAAAGATGCTATAAGCCTAAAGGCTCCTACAGGGAAAATAGCCCAGTGAGGAAAGGATATAAGGAAATAATTAAATGAAGAGAACAAATTAACAATAGATCCTTCTACAGATAGTAACAACGTCAAAACAGATATGCCATATATAAATTATAAAAAGACTTATGTCAGCCTCTTCAACATGAAAACATTTGCTTCAACTTTGAACTTTTGAAGTTCTACTGATTCAACTACCAGATTAGGAAGATCATTCCTCAACTTGGTCACAGCTGGTATAAAATTTCTAGAATACTGTGTAGTATTGAGCCTCATGATGGAGAAGGCCTGACTATTAGAATTAACTGCCTGTCTAGTATTACGAACAGGATGAAATTGTGCAGGAAGATCTGAATGTATAGGATGGTCAGAATTATGAAAAATCTTATGCAACATGCATAATGAACTAATTGAACGACGGTGCCAAAGATTAATATCTAAATCAGGAATAATTCAATAGACCGTAAGTTTCTGTCCAACAAATCAAAATGAGAATCAGCAGCTGAAGACCAGACAGGAGAACGATATTCACAACAATGTAGAATGAAAGAATTAAAACACTTCTACAGAATAGATTGATCACCGAAAATCTTGAAAGACTTTCTCAATAAGCCAATTTTTTTGTGCAATTGAAGAAGACATAGACCTAATGTGTTTCTCAGAAGTAAATTTTATGTCGAGAATCACACCTAAAATTTTAAGAGTCATACAAAATTAAAGAAACATTATCAATATTGAGATCGGTGATACCTCATTGGAAAGCAATTATCCACACAATTATGAAATATATTAAAACTCGTCTTTGTACGTAGCATTTTATTGAACCATTTTCAGATATCCATGCATTCAGTCTTAGTGAGGTATAATTATTTTAAGAATTAAAGATAATTTACACATATCTATATACATCTATGAAAATACATTTACAATGCATTACTTATTTTGAGATTATGAAATCACATAATTAAGGATAAATTTTTGAAATAACAAGAGATCTTAATTGTAAGCTTTAGGGTACACAATCACATAATTCAAAGGTCTGGATGGTTATTATGATAACATTATAAAGAATGTGTAGAAGATGGCAGAATTATAAGATTGGAATAATATGTATTGGTTTTGTTTACAGAGTTGGGAATATTTACTGTCTCGTGACGATATAATTCAATAAAGTGATTTCAGTAACAGAAATACCAATTACTTCTATCCTTAGACCATTGATTACTGTACTCATAAATTATGCAAAGCTTACTTTTCTTTATAGAAATATGTTGGACGACTAATCATGATTTCATATCACTATTATTTTTAAACTAATCTCTTCCTTTCTCATTCATTAAACATCGGATAAGTATAATTATACTATTTAACTGTTCTTGAACACAGTAGACGAATTTGAGCTATCAGCTATAAGACGGAATGCAACCAGTCTGGACTCAGTTGAAACTTCGACAATTATAATCAGGAAGAATTACGACTAGTTCATGACAATTATTTTCACGCTAGCCATTTATCTTCTATTTAGTACAACATATTAATTCTATAATTTTCTCCCAAGTTAAAGTCTTTGCACAGAAGGAAGCGCATAAAATTTGTGTAAACTTTGTCTACATTCATGGAGAAGTTACCACTCAAGATTATTCTAAATGCAGTAGGATGCTTTGAAATGAGTTAGGTTCTAAGGGTTTAATAATAATAATAATAATAATAATAATAATAATAATAATAATAATAATAATAATAATAATAATAATAATACTATGAAGAAAAGGAATACAAAAATATATCTTTTTGAAACAATTTCGGGTCATAAATGCCTCACCAAAACGTAAATATTTTTTCCGGTGTTTGTTACCCCTTGTTACGGGAAGATTTTCTTGAAAACGCAACGTAGGTTATTTATTTAAATCTTCACTCATCATACAATACTCCAAAGCACAATTAATGAAACAATATAATACATCAAGTTCATGAGGGACCTTAAAACTGCCATCATCTCATAATCCAGAAAAACATGAAGGATGCCGTTAGAGTGTAAATGTTACGAGGGTTGCTTGTTGCGCTATCATGGTGCATGGCTCGTGGCTCCTTATCTGAAAGAAACAAACATTTCACATGATATCAAGCTTCGGACGTAAGATTGTACAGTATACAATAAAACTCGTGATACCTGAATTCAGTGATTTTCGTTTGAAGGTCACTACCTGGCAACTCTTACAACTTTTTATTTATTTATTTATTTATTTATTCTTTTTAACTACGTACCCCGGACGTTGCATTTTTTAAACTTTGTTCAATAAAAGATAAAGTTAATAAAGAATGATTTTAGAAAATTAATACTCTATTCGCATCCAAATTTCAGCTAGATCATTATAGAAAAAATAATCAAATAATCTTTAATTACGATGAAAAAAAATATTTAATGAGTGACTTTTTAACAACCATAGTAATATATTTAACGTGATGAACGTATCAGAAATATAGTTGTGGGCGGAGTCTAACATCAACTGGCACAGTAGCAGTGTCCCTGTGACACACACAGTCTCACAAAGTACGTCTACTTGTATATGTCATCTGTTACACAGGAATGGAGCTAGCAAACCACAACCGGAATCTATAACTCAAGTTGACGGGTATTTAACAAGCAATCATAAGCCAAATCTATTCATCTTGGGAGTCACTGCGTGAAGAAACTATTTGTAATAGATTTGTTGACATCATTCTCAAATGGAATAAATAGCCTACACTCACATATTAGATATCAATTATATCTCTTTCTAATATGCACACACACACACACACACACACACATATATATATATATATATATATATATATATATATATATATATATATATATATATATATATATGTATGTATACATATAAATATATATATATATATATATATATATATATATATATATATATATATATATATATATATATATATATATATATATATATATACAAATATATATTTCTGATTTCTGACATATAGCATGACCTAGTATGTTACAAAGTCAAGACTCCAGAGCCATGTTATTATTATTATTATTATTATTATTATTATTATTATTATTATTATTATTATTATTATTATTATTATTATTATTATTTGATATTCATTGTTATTGTAGAATATAATACTGTGTATAAATGGTGTGACCTGATTATAGACTTCCGTTCGTGAAGTAAAAGTAAAAATAAAGAGGTAGAATTAGTTATATTTCTAATAGAAAAGATAATTCCCACCCAGCTTATTTTCTTATTTCTTTGTCATTGTTTCCTTTCCTTGAAGAAACCCATCGAGAGATTAGATCTACAATTAGCGTCTATTATAATATAAGTTATGTCTTATGATAATTTATTGCAAGTTTTGAAACTGCAACATAACTAACTGTTGCTTTATACACAAAACGACATAAGCAAAATTAAATAATAGATTCCAATTCCTATCCCAAATGCATAAATTGTTACCATTACTCTATAGGGCTAAGCGTCAATCTTTCTCCATCTTGACGCCCTCTTTCCCATGTTCCTCCCATCCAGATAGACAGTTCCACGAATACTCACGGAGACACGGTGACAGGATTAGTGCTAGAGTAACATATCCTCCAAAAAATTTCGATATATTATTCTAGCACGTTTTTCTTAACACTAATATTTTTCAATAATAATATTTTACATAACAATA
>NC_090732.1:48114624-48129624 GCF_036898095.1 Palaemon carinicauda | reverse complement strand
CACCTCGCTTTCATTTCAGTAAGCAAAGCTCTTCTAGATGCTCACCTCACTACAAGTTGCTGGTCCCCCGTGCTGAGCATCTAACGATCTTTTGATTTTTCCTCCTCAGAGACAACATCACCACACCTCAGATTGTTACAAGTGTTCACCTATAGAGTGAAGGGCTTTCCTCTCTCCTTTTGTGTCAGGCATGAGGATCATCATCACTGGCAATCTTCTGCACTTGTGACATGTTCTCCACAAGCTCTACTCTATGGAAGAGGTAAGTCACGCTATAAGGGCCCCCTATAATCCTGCTTCCACTACAAAAATGTAAGACACTCCAGACACCCATCAAAGGCTCATCCGGCACTCACCATAAGGAAGTGATCCGCAGCAGCCATAAGGCCTTTTACCGAAAGCCCTCTCCACAGTAACCTTCCTCTTCAGAAGAGGAGTCACAGCTACTTTCCCAAGCAAGTTTGTGGGCTTCAAGGAAAGAGGGTCTAGCTTTTCCCCTCTCAACATCTAGCATTGTTCCTATTAAATCAATCTCTAAAAAGCATAACATACACAGGATTCCTATCACACACACCAGGGAGGACACTCAGGTCAGAACCCAAATAGGTTCTCTTTTACCATGGGAGTTTTCGCTGGTAGAAAATTATCCTGACTCACTAATTTTGTTCTATACAGAACATCTGCCTCCAGTGTAAAGAAAGGAGGGTCAATTTTCGGACAAACATCCTCCCTCTAGTCGACAATGCACCAGTAGACTGTAAGACAATGTCAAGCCATATGTCTCCCTTCTTAGCTAGCTCCTGGAAAAAAGAGAGCTAGAACTTCAAGAAGGCTCCTAATGTTGAACGTCCTCTGGATCGTAGACTTTCCTACCACCTTGAAGTTTAAGGATTCCGCACCAAGATACATAAGCTGGCCCTTCTCATTGATCCAAAAATAGACAACCATGAAGAAGAGGACGCCATGTTGGAGTTAGAAGAGTGCTTGGTCAGCTCTTATTGATACCACCACTTTTTTCATTGCAACAGGAAATCTCTAACTTCTTCTTCTACTGTCCTTCTACTACCCTTGTTTGTGTGATCCCTAGAAGCGGTAATTATATAGCAAAACTATCTCATTTTGCTATAAGAAACCTACCACAAATTCATGACCATGAAATTTTCAAACAGAACTTTTCCATTTTCGTCACTTCGCAGATTGGTCTGAACCTTTTAATAATGATGGAAATATTCCAACACTAACTTAAATCAAGGCTGGAAAGGACAACATACGAGTTATAATGTATTTTATTTTGATTTGTGTGATATTATAGCGCTCAGGTTTTGATTCTCTTGTATTGTGACGGAACAAGAGTAGGTTGTGACTCAAAGGTGAGATGAAAGCAGTGAACCCTCGTTTATCGCGGTAGATAGGTTCCAGACCCGGCCGCGATAGGTGAAAATCCGCGAAGTAGTGACATCATATTTACCTATTTATTTAACATGTATATTCGGACTTTTAAAACCTTCCCTTGTACGTAGTACTGTTAACAAACTACCCTTTAATGTACAGAACACTTAATGCATGTACTACAGCACCCTAAACTAAAACAGGCACAAATATTAAAGGCGATTTTATATCATGCATTTCCTAAACACCTAAAAAGCACTATAAAAAATGGCAACCAAAGTTTTGTTTATGTTCATCTCTGATCATAATGAAGAAACAAACTCATTTAGTGTATTCATATATGTATAGGTTAGTTTTTGCATCGATTATATTGATTATACAGTATGTTGATTTTGTTATTACCAATGTTTTACTTAATTTTTCTTAGGACTTCCAAATGAAATGTTTTTCTTTATGACGCCGCCTGAAACGACGGCGTCATAAAGTACTGTACGCTCAGTAAACAACCACGCTCAGAACAAACAAGGCATTTAACGCGCATGATGAAAGTGATAAATAATTATACAGTATTTACAGTAAAAGCATTTACAAAATATGGTACCTTACAAATATAATTTACCGTATCTATATAAAATTATACAGTACTGTACAGTACATATTGTACGTAGCAAATCAGGAAAACAATTTACGAGAGAGAGAGAGAGAGAGAGAGAGAGAGAGAGAGAGAGAGAGAGAGAGAGAGAGAGAGAGAGAGAGAGAGAGAGAGAGATTTATTTTACGTACGTACTGTAAATGTAAATTTTAAACAAAAAAATCAATTTACGAGAGAGAGAGAGAGACAGAGAGAGAGAGAGAGAGAGAGAGAGAGAGAGAGAGAGAGAGAGAGAGAGAGAGATTGTTTTACGTACGTAAATGTAAATTTTAAACAAAAAAAATATGATAGGTTACAACATGTAGACTTTTAAAACCTTCCCTTTAACTTAATGCATACAGTACTAAACTATAAAACAGGCACAAATATTAAAATGTTAGAATATTAAAGTAAAAAATAAAGATTGTTACTGTACTCACCACGAAAGAAGTTCAAGAAAAACTTGAATGATGATGGCGATGAATTTGCTGCACAGTAGAACACATGTAGAAATGATGATGATGAAGCTGATGATGTGTTCTACTGTGCAGCCAATGATAGTATTTTACGTCTCTTCAGACGGAGGTGTCTTTTCCTGGGACACCTCTTCAACTTCTTCAATTTCTTCCGAAGGCGTAGTAGCAGGAGGAACTGGCTCTTTTTTGCGAGGCTGGAAGAACATTGTGATCGGAAGTGGTTGCCGCTGCTTCTTTTTTCGATCTAAGAGCATCCTGTAGGGAGTCATGATGTCATCGACCTTGTTGGAGAATTGTATAGACCGAACCATATCCTCGTCCCACTCTTGCAACATTTCTTTCAACTCCTTTGCATGGTTGCAGGCCTTGGCAAGCCGTTCTAATGTTAAGCCCGTTTCTTCAACATTTTCTTGGGTCTCTTCCTGTGTTTCACTCTCTTCTTCACTTGCCGATTTCGTCAGGTCTTCTAGGTCTGCGTCAGTTAGGGGCTGGGAATGGCAGTCCAACAACTCATTGACGTCTTCAGTCGTCATGTCGCCAAACCCGTCACCTCTAATTATGGCAGCCAACTGCACAGATTTGCGTATTGCAGAGTGTTGGATTTCAGCAGGTGTAAATCCCTCGTCGTCGTAAACAATCTGGGGCCACAATTTATTCCAGTTCGCATTCACGGTTGCAGGTTTCATCTCTTGCAGTGCCTTCTGAATATTCTGCAGGCACGTGGCTATGGTGTACTGCCACCAGTACGCCTTCAAGTTAAAATCTTCATCCTCATCATCTTGGGCAGCATCCACACACGCAACGAGGTCCGCCAAGGTATTCTTCGTGTAGAGGGCCTTGAACGCCCTGATAACCCCCTGGTCCATCGGTTGAATTAATGACGTGGTGTTGGGTGGCAGGAACTCAACCTGAATGCCCTCATGCGACAGATCAGTTGCGTGTCCACCAGCGTTATCCATAAGGAGAAAGATCTCGAATGGCAAGCCCTTCTCTATGAGATATTTGCTGATTTGCGGGATGAAACACTGGTGGAACCAGTTGGAGGTCAGCATCTTTGTAATCCATGCTTTTGGATTATGCATCCAGTACACGGGAAGGAGATTCTTATTCTTATTTTTCAAAACGCGAGGATTTTTCGACTTATAAATAAGCCCCGGCTTTAGCAAAAATCCAGCAGCATTGCCACACATCACGAGGGTAACGTGATCCTTGAATGCTTTAAAGCCAGAGACTTTGGCTTTCTCTTTGAACAGGAAAGTTCGCGACGGCATTCTCTTCCAAAACAAGACGGTCTCATCCCTATTAAACAATTGTTCCGGCTTGTATCCACCTTCGGTGATAATATTCTTGAATGTCTGGTTCACGTAAGTTTCAGCAGCGGCAGTGTCAGCCGAAGCAGCCTCGCCATGCAGGGAAACGCTTTTCAGGGCGAAGCGTTTCTGAAACTTCGCGAGCCATCCTTTGCTGGCGGAAAAAAACGTTGTTTCTGAGGCTGGGAATCAGTGGATGTCCCTGGTTGGGGTTCATCTGCATCATCATCTTCTTCAGCATGGTTGCCGTCATCGTCTTGAGGTTCCTTTGCAGCAAAATTCTCATACAAGCTCAAAGCCTTTGTTCGGATGGTGTTCGTATCCAAGGCTAAGTTCTTCTTCCGGCAGTCGGCAATCCACACAGCTAAAGCACCTTCCATGCGTACGATCATTTTATTATGCGTTGTAACGACTCGCTTCGCTGATCTGCTAAAGGTGATTGCAGCCGTCTTTCTAATGTTCGCCTCGTCCTTCTTGATATAGCGAACAGTAGACTCGTTGATTCCAAAATGGCGCGCTGCGGCCGCGTAGCTTCTACCGTCTTTCAACATATCAAGAAGCGTCATCTTCTCAGCAATCGTCATCATCCTTCAGTGGCGTTTAGGCTCACTACCAGCCTTAGTAGAAGCAGAACGCTTGGGAGGCATTGTACAGTAGGATTTAACAGAAAGTTCAACAAAAAGTTCAACTTAAAACAGTCGCACACAGCACAGATTAAACTTCACAAACTTAAGAACGTCTACTCAGCGATACGGCATAAGAGAAAGTGGACGACCCGGGCCCGCGTAAACCTAGATGCTGCGGGTTGGAGATGTGGGCAAAACACCAATCATAGGCTAGATAACAAAACTTGAGTTCTGTTTCGTCATCTATCAGCGCTTGACCCAATCACAACCCGTCTTATATGATGCGTAGGTTACCAACTCAAAGTACAAGATACCCCGCGTATACCGTACGTACAGTATTAATAATAATAATAATAAATAATGATAATAATACAGTAATAATAATAATAATAATAATAATAATAATAATAATGATAATAATAACAATAATAATTTTATTAACAACAACAACAATAATAATAATAATAATAACAATAATAATAATAGCTTTACGTATGCTATTTTATTCTTTTGTAGGATGTGTCTCTCTCTCTCTCTCTCTCTCTCTCTCTCTCTCTCTCTCTCTCTCTCTCTCTCTCTCTCGTACGCTTATTCGAAATGTGATTTTTGCAACAAGGATATTATTGGATGCAGTATTACGTACGTATACATACAAAAGATTCATGGAAAAGAAGCACATCCATTACATTTGTAGTACTGTACAGTAGTAGCCATCAGCAGCCTTACACCATTCTAATATGGTATGACTGCATCTGATTTGCGTTTCATGTTCGATTTAATTTTACTACGTACTGTATACAGTACAGTACTGAATTATCGTATGATAATACTGTAATACAGTAATAATAATAATAATGATAATAATAATAACAATAATAATTTTATTACCAACAACAACAATAATAATAATAATAACAATAATAATAATACAATAGCTTTACGTATGCTATTTTATTCTTTTGTAGGATGTGTGTGTGTGTCTCTCTCTCTCTCTCTCTCTCTCTCTCTCTCTCTCTCTCTCTCTCTCTCTCTCTCTCTCTTGTACGCTTATTCGAAATGTGATTTTTGCAACAAAGAATATTATTGGATGCAGTACATCCATTACATTTGTAGGACAGTAGTAGCCAACAGCAGCCTTACACCATTCTAATATGGTATGACTGCATCTGATTTGCGTTTCATGTTCGATTTAATTTTACTACGTACTGTATACAGTACTGTATTATCGTATGATCACATTCTCTTTACATGTTTTATTTCTTTCTGTGCTGAATTATATATCATATGTAATGCAATGAACAATCAGTAAGAGCAGATATTACTAATTACAGTATTAATGGAATTACAGGTAACGAAATATCGTATTTGGGGGTCTTCGGATTTCGCGGTATTTTCGAAATTTCCAGAAAATCCGCGATATGTATATATATATGGGTTATGGAAAAAACCTGCGAAGTGGTGAATCCACGATGGTCGAACCGCGAAGTAGCGATGGTTCACTGTAACTTTATTATAGACACATCGAGTTTATATACACACTAGGTCCCGGTAAGAAGGTCACAAACTACAAACATGCTATTTCTTGTTCAACCGGCAACCGGTTCTCTTAACAGTTAACAATGAAGTAGGCAGACAGGTTAATAAAAGCGGCTGTTAGTGCTAGAAGAGAGCGAAGATACAAAGGATAATATATACAAAAAAGAGAAATGTCGTTTCTATGGACAAGTGGTACATGGCTCCTCCCCTAAAAACTACATACTATACATGTCAAATAGGGTGCCCTGATCTACAGAGGAGAACTGTAGGCGGGTCATCTGGCAGGAGATAAACAGGTTTTAGAGGATCAATGGAGACCCAGTCTTCTTTGCCACGAATGTTTAGTAGGAATGCTTTCGGATTGCGTTGTGGAGGATTAATTTTTGTTTTATTTTTGTTTATTTTCTTTTGCCAAATCCAGAGAGAGCGAGAGAGAGAGAAAGAAAGAGAGAGAGAGAGAGAGAGAGAGAGAGAGAGAGAGAGAGAGACAGAGAGAGAGAGAGAGAGAGAGAGAGATTGTGTTAGCGAGCGAAAGTAGTTAGAGTATTGATCATTTGTGGTGAGAAAGACTGTTGGTATAAATGAGATTGTTTGTTTATGTTTTTAGTTAGGTTACGGCAGTGGTGAATGTCTTGGGTGAATGCTTATTTTGATTTGACTGCTGTAAGCGTCAGTTGTGTGAACGCTGGATTTATATATTTTTCGACCAGCGTGGAAGTGATTATTTATTTTGAAAAGTAAGTACAGTTTTGTTTATATTTGCTTGTCGTGATTGTGAATAATAGGAACAATTTATTATTTATCTTTAATTATAGTGCGATAGTCAAGTTAGCTAGGAGTGTTCGTAAGTGTTTTTCTTTTTTTATTTTGGCAAGCCGTGATTCCTCCTTTGGAGAGATTGTTTTTTTGAGAGTTGATTTATTGTTGCTGACCAGGCCTGTAATAAATGATTTTGTTTGGACTGCTCTTTTGGACCACGATTGTTGATGACCTGGCCTGTAATTGATTGTATTGGACTGCGCTTCTGGATTGCTGAACCGATGATGACCTGGCCTTTGTATTTGGATTGTTGATGATGATGATGATGATGAGGATGATGACTACCAACCAATTCAGTGAGGCAGTTGTGGCAAATTGCCATACAGTTTAATCTGTTGACCACAAAGCTGTGATTGGGGTAGTTGCCGTAAACGACAGTCGGCTTTGTGTTGGTGTCCATAAAATATATATAAAAATACATATTTTGGTGTTGATGTGTGGTTTAGTGTTAAGTTTTGTTAGGGTTTTATATGAATGGTGATTTGGTTATTATATATTTAGTGTTAAGTTTTGATTAGTTTAAAGTATTTATTTTGAAAGTGGATGGTTTATGATTTATTTTAAGTTTTAAGAAATATAGTTTTAAGGTTATTTTTTGTTTTGTTTTTTGTCCTTTTGTCTAAGAGTCTGGTTTTAGATAACGTAAGGGGAAAGTTTGTTTTGTGGAGAAATTTGTCAGCTAGAGTGATTCAAGGGTGTGGGGGCTGTTTTTGTAACATCCCGCCACAGCGTCGGATCACAAGGAAAGGGGGTCGTTAGCAGTGGCTTCCTAGTTTCGTTGCATAGGAAGACGTCCATTGCAGAGGGCAAGTCTTTCGGTATGTGATGCTTAGCTGGGGGCTTGTGAGTCTGGTGGCATTAAGTAAATTTTCTCATGACGTGACATATGCGCTGGAGATAGCCGGAGGAGGTTGGAGAAGGAAAAAATCTGGCAGGGGCGACCAACGGGTCGCCCTACAACATTTAAGGTCCCGAGACATCCAGGGCGTCTTTAGAAGTGACCCTTAGTCCCAGGAGGACCCAAGGAAGCTGAGTAAACCAGTTGGAGTCCTTGCAGTGGGACATCAAAGCTGCTTTGATGGTGAGATGAAAAAGTTCAATCATTCCATTGGCAGTGGGTTGTTGGCAGTTGTCTGGTGTAGGGTGATTCCAGAAATTCCGCTAATGATGTCCACAATTGAGAGATGAAAGTGGTACCCCTGTCAGAAGTAATATGCCCATGGATACCAAATCTTACCATCCATCCTGAGAATAAGGCAGAAGTACATGAGGCGGACGTTTCAATTTACATGGGAATGTCCCTCCGGCCAACAAGTGGAGCGGTCGATGATGGTAAACAGGTAACGATATCCTTGTGATGTTGGTGGAGGGCCTACAACGTCGACGTGTATGTGCGAAATGACGCTGAGGTTAAGGAAAGGTGCCTCCTCCTGAATCCGTGTATCAATGCACTTCAGAAGTTTAGCAAGAAGTACAGGCACGGATCCAATCCTTAGCATCCTTAGTAATGCTGTGCCAAAAGAACTTCATCTTCAGCACCTGTGCAGTAGAACGACGCGAGGGATGTGAAAGGCCGTGAATGAAATCAAACACCTGTCGGCGCATGGGAGCAGGAATTCACGGTCGCAGTCTACCAGTACTGACATGAAAGAGGAGGGTGGTGTTGGAGTCGTCGAAGGGGACATCTTCCAAACAGAGGGATGTGCAGGATGTCCTACATGCTTGATACTCTGGATCCTGTTGTCAGGCTTTAGCCAAGGTATTAAAATCCAATCCCATTTGAACGGCGGCCAACGTGTTTCTTGTCAGGGCATTGGCAACGAGATTCATTTTCCCATGGATGTGTTGAAGGGTGTAATTGTATTCAGCCATGGCTGAGAGATATCGGTGTTGACAGGAGGACCAGGCATCAGACTGTCGAGTGAATGTGTGCACCAGATGCATGTGATCTGTGCAAATGACAAAGGGCGTACCTTCTAAGAAATGGCGAAAGTGACGGACAGCTAAGTGCACTGCCAGCATTTCGCGATCGAAGGTAGAATAACCCGATTTTGCCTTGGAAATTTTTATGCTGAAGAAGGCCAATGGGTGGGGAGAGCTGATGACCACCTGTTGGAGTACTGCACCAATAGAGACATCTCTGGCATCGGTGGAGAGAAGAGAGGCATGTGGGACGGGAAAAGAGAGAGTAGCAGCAGTTGATAGGGCATTCTTTGCATTGCAGAAGGCTGCTTCTTGAAGGGGACCCCACTTCAGGTCTTTTGGCTTGCCCTTGAGGGAGGCGTAGAGGGGAGCAAGAATGGCAGAAATGGCTGCCAGAAAACGGTGATTATAGTTGATCATACCCAAGAATTCCTGCAGTGCTTTGACGGTCGAGGGCATGGGAAGTTCTTAATGGCTGCTACCTACTCATGGAGGGGATGAAATCCTTCAGGCATGATGCGGTGTTGTACTGAACTACAAGGCCGTTTTGTTGTAGGTGGTCAAACACGATGTGCAGGTGACGGATGTGTTCCTCTCATAAGGAAGAGAACACAAGTATGTCGTTCACGTAACATACACAGTAGGTGAAGTCCCCTAAGATGACATCCATGAGACGTTGAAAAGTGGCCCCAGCATTATGAAGGCCAAAACAGGAGTAATTGAAGCTGTATTTACTGAAGGGAGTGGTGATGACAGTCTTGGGAATGTCTTCTGGGTTCATAGGCACCTGATAATACCCCTTCAGGAGATCGAGCATGGATAAAAACTTCGCTTTGTTCAGGTAGGAGGTCACGTTGGTGATGTTTGGGAGGGGGTAGTGATCTGGTTCTGTTTGCATGTTCAGGCGCCGTTCCTGCATCATGTTGAGGAGGATTAATGTTTGTTTTATTTTTTTTTATTTTTTTGTTTGTCAAATCCAGAGAGAGAGAGAGAGAGAGAGAGAGAGAGAGAGAGAGAGAGAGAGAGAGAGAGAGAGAGAGAGAGAGAGGTGTCAGCGAGCGAAATGTAATTAGTGTATTGATTGTTTGTTGTGAAAAAGACTATTGGTATAAATGAGATTGTTTGTTTATGTTTTTAGCTAGGTTACGACAGTGGTGAACGTCTAGGATGAATGAATTTTTTTTATTTGACTGCTGCTAGAGTCGGTTGTGTGAGTGATTGCTGGATTTACTTTATTTGATTCGACCAGCGTGGAAGTGATTAATTATTTTTTTAAGTAAGTATAGTCTGTTTATATTTGCTTGTCACGATTTTGAATGATAGGAACAGTTTATTATTTATCTTTGATTATAGTGCGATAGTTTAGCTAGTAAGGAGTGTTCGTAAGTGTTTTTCTTTTTTTACATTTGCAGGCCGTAATTCCTCCTTTAGAGAGAACTTATATTTTTAATATTGATTGTTGATGACCTGGCTTGTGATAAGGGACTGGGAACTGACTGCTCTTTTAAATTTGGATATAATCGGTAACGACTTTGGCTGTAAGAAGGGATTTTTGATTGATGATGATGATGATGATGATATGAAGATGATAACTACGACCCTAATCAGGGAGGCAGCTGTGGCCAATTGCCACACAGTGTAGTGTTACTCACGGAGCTGTGGTAGTTTGCCGTTAAAGACAGTTGGCAGTGTGTGGACGACTGTATTGGTGTCCATAATATATATATATATATATATATATATATATATATATATATATATATATATATATATATATATATATATATATATATATATATATATATATATATATATATATATATATATATATATATTTGGTTGTAGTGCATCTTAGTTTTAAGTTTTGATATTTTTTCCCCTGGTTTGTGTGAATGTTGTATTTTTTTATCTATTTTGTATGTTAAGTTTTTTGTGTTGTCTGTATGATATCTTTAATTTTAAGAATAGTAATAATTTTGGTTGTTTAGTTTTAAGAATATAGTGTTGAGGTTATGGTTTGTTTATAATTCCCTTCAGTCTAAGAGACAAATTTATGATAACGTAAGGGGAAAGTTTGTGTTGAGGAGACAATTGTCCGTTAGAGTGATCAAGGGTGTGGGGGTTGCTTTTGTGTGCATCCCGCCACAATGTAAAAAGAAGAGATTAGAAACACAGGAGGCCACCGCCACAAGCGATGGCCTACTTACACGTTTTTTGGCCACTGACAAACCTTGGCACATTTCTTCGCAGCAGCCCCGAATCTGGAGTCATAGTAGAAAAACTGCTGCTGATGGGCTTCTGTAAGTGGCTGTAGAAGTCGTTGGTTGGGGCGCGAGCGAGTGGTGGGTGATGGGTGGCTCTGTCGCTGGGTAGACATGTGTGTCCTATGGCATTCACGTTAGCTTCGGTTGACGTTGAATAGGTGTCATCTTCGTCACGAGTGGAAGCGTTGATGGAGGTCTTGAAGGTCGTGAAGTGGCTCTCCATAAGGGTGTCGGCTTTGGTCATCAAGTCACAGCACGTACAGGTTCATGTAAACGGCGTATTCAAAGAGCATGAAGTAGGTTCACCTCACGAGGAGAGTCGTCTGCGGCAGGTAGCAGGCGAGCAATGCTGGCAATTACCCTGAGGGCGAACAAAGCCCTTTGGGGCCCTAACGGTTGTTGAGAGAGCTGAAAAAGCTTTGCTAAACGGGCGGCTGGCGACGGCGAATACTGCTGCAGAAGGTATGTTTTGAGGGCGTCATATGCTATTGGGGTGTCTCCTTGTTCACAAAGCCAGTCGAAGATTTCTGGGAAAGTGTCCTCGGGTATCGCTGCAAAAATATAATCTGCTTTGGTGGTTGAGCGAGTCACACCCTTGATACAGAACTGGACTTCTGCGTGCTGAATCCAAGCAAATACCTCTCAGCTAGTAAACGACAAAGGTTTGAATGGGGCAGTGCCAATTCCGTGGAGTGCGCCATAGTAACAGTAAGGGGGGAAAGCCGGGCGGAGCGATTCGACCTTCAGCGTCACTAATGTGATGGGCCGAGAGTAGGTTGTGACTCAAAGGTGAGATGAATGCAACTGAGTGACCTTATTATAGACACATCGAGTATATATACACACTAGGTCCTAGTAAGAAGGTTACGAAATACAAATATGCTATTTGTTGTCCAACCAGCAATTGGTTTTGGTAACTGTTAACAATGAAATAGGCAGACAGGCTAATACAAATTGCTGTTAGTGCGAGGGGAGAGCGAAGATACAAAGGATAATATTTACAAAAAAGAGAAATGTCATTACTATGTACAATCGTGTGATAGATGGGTGGTACAGCGTTTAGATTATTTCAGACTTCCTGTTGAATTGTACAGTAAGTGTCAGAAGTGAAGCAGCAAATTTCAAAATCTAGTATACTACTTTATAAACTTTCATGAGTTACCAGGTATGTATTTCTATACATCTGTTATTCTCTTGATTTGTTATTAAATATCAGGGATTAACTGTAAAGCCACCAAATTTATTTACCTGGTGAATTATCAATCTTAGTTCAATAATTTATGATGTAAAAAAAAAAGTATATATATTTTTCATATAAAAAAATCTGCGGCTCGCAATGTTAGTTATAGAAGTTCACCATTAAGTAGCATTAGGACCCAAGTGCATAAGCACTGTCCTGTGATGATTTATAAACTAATTTCCTTCTGTATAATGTTATGTCGAAAGTTATGTTTCTAATAAAGAACAAAGATATTTAGCATCTGATTGAATGAAACATAGATTAGACAAAAGTTATTGTGAAAAATATACAAAATCCAAGTTATATACACGTATAACATTGGCTAGATGGTTAGGACGATTTCAATAACCAAGATATGTGAGAATTTGGTAGTCAGTCCGGAGGAGATTAAATTGTGTTATTGACGACCTAATTCTAACACAAAATTTTGTATATTTCTCATCGTTTTACATTCTCGTTTTTGACAGATGAACGTAACTTTATATATATATATATATATATATATATATATATATATATATATATATATATATATATATATATATATATATATATATATATATATATATATATATATATATATATTTATATGGCTTATTTGAATATGAAAAACACGTCTGAATGTGCAAAATTTATCATTAATCGAATGCCAAGTAACAAACTACCAATTAGCTACGATGGTGAAGATGGGTTGATTTCAAGTCTAAGTACAAAATACCTGAAGTCGACAGGTATAGGTACAGAAGAATTGTCATTGACTTTTATCTTTCATCGTGGCCAAGTGGTTTAGTCACTGTCTATACAAGCTTGCCGACCAGGGTTCGATTTCCGGCCGGTCACAAGCTCTTGTCTTTGTGTGATTTCGCCTGGGGCTCTGTTCCCGAGGTCGTTAAGAGAATACAGACATTAATTTATCAAAAATTTATATGGCTTATTTGAATTTGAAAAACACGTCTAAATGTGCAAAATTTATCATATATATATATATATATATATATATATATATATATATATATATATATATATATATATATATATATATATATCATAAATATATATATATATATATATATATATATATATATATATATATATATATATATATATATATATATATATATATATATATATATATATATATATATATATATTTATGATATATATATATATATATATATATATATATATATATATATATATATACATATATATATATATATATATATATATATATATATATATATATATATATATATATATATATATATATATATATATATATATATATATATATATATAGAAGGAGGCGTAGAGGGGGGCAAGAGTGGTGGGGATGGTTGTCAGGAAACTTTGATATTAGTTTATCATACCCAAAAGTTCTTGCGGTGCTTTGGTGGTCGAGGGTGTGGGGAAGTTCTGAACTACTGGTACCCTCTCATGGAGCGAATGGATTCCTTCAAGAGTGATGCAGTGCCATAAAAATGATACTTCGTTAGCGCCAAAGGTACACCTATTTTACCTGACTACAAGCCCTTTATGTTGTAGGAGTTTGAGCACGATGCATAGATGATAGAAATATTCCACTTTGGAGGAAGAGAACACAAGTATGTCATCCACATGACATACAGAGAAGAGGAGGATCCCTAAGAAGCTGGCATCGAGACATTGAAAAGTGGCCCCAGGAATATGAAGGCCAAAAGAGGAGTAATTAAAGGTGTATGTTTCCATGGGGGTGGTGATGGCAGTCTTCAGGATACCATCTGGGTTCATAGGCACCTAATAATACCCTTTCAGAAGATTGACCAAAGGAGAAAACCTTCGCTTTGTGCAAGTAGGAGGTCATATCGACGCTCTTTGGCAGGGGGTAGTGATCCGGTTGTCTGCATGTCCAGGGGCATGCTATGCGCGCACTGACACAGAGAGCCATCTTTCTTCAAAACAATGTGTAAGGATGAAGTCCATGGGCTTGAGGCCTTTACTGTGTACAAATTGGAAACTCTCGTTCATCATATGAACCCCATTTATACTGTTGGTCTATCGAAAATGCTACACAAGCATGGCGTGAATTTTAAACAATTTGCAGAAGACACATAATTTTACTTCTCCATAAATGATATACATACTGAAACTCTAAACCGAATCCTTGATAGTGTTACAGAATGGATGACATTTAAACAACTAAAATTAAATGAGAAAAAAACTGAATTCATGGTGGGGTGGTGGGCAAGAGAAACAGCGTGAGAAACTTAGGTGATATTCGAATGAACATAAATAAGGACTCGTTGCCGATATTTAGTAAAGTTCGACATCTAGGTGTATTTCTTGACTGTAACCTGTCCCTAAATGCCCAAAAAAATAATGTAATGAAAACTGCTGGTGATTATCTAAAAAATATTGCTTTTATAAAAAAGTACCTGAACGAAAATTATGTAAAGAAACTTGTGTTAAACTGTGTTATTACCAGGATTGACTACTGCAACTCTATCTATTACAATTTACCAAAAGTGCAACTTAAGAAATTACAAAACATAATAAACAGAGGAGCAAGACTTATAAAAGGTGTCTCACCTAGAGAAAGGATCATCCCTATTCTAATCGATTTACACTGGCTGCCGATTAAAGCGCGAATTGAATTTAAAATGTGTACAATAACCCACCAAGTTATCAGAACCGGGCGTCCAAAATACTTAAAAGAATTGCTACACATTGCGCAGCCAACAAATCGTGTCGACACGAGAATAGTTACAGATGGCTTCAAACTGTTGGAACCTAGATCCTTTAAATAC
>NC_090732.1:48099624-48109624 GCF_036898095.1 Palaemon carinicauda | reverse complement strand
ATTTTCTCCAAGATGACTCATATTGCCTTCTAGTAGATTTGCACTTATATTCCTCAAGAAAGTCTATACTGGCTTTCGAAATCCCGAAACGCTTTCTCACCGCTAGGGAGAGAAAATCATGAGCTGCAGGGTCCGGGTTTTCTGTAACGAAGCGCAGACAGTTGACTTCTGGACTCGCTGGGTCAGAACTGGATCTGGTAGTGGTACAAACTTCAGCTACAGTTCCAATGCCAGGAGGAACCACACGCTGTTCAGCCACTTGTGGCCCACTATTGCCGCTACCCCTTGAAGGATCTCAGTTTGTTGAGGACCCTCAACAGAAGGTTGTGAGGAGGGAGCAGATAAATCTTGGACCATCTGTTCCAGTCGAGGGACATCGCGTCCACTGCTTCCGCTAAGGGGTCCTCGTACGGGGCACGTACAGGAGCAACTTCTTGTTGTCTTTCGTCGCAAAGAGGTCTATCTGCAGTTCTGGGACTGATTCAGAATGAAGGAGAATGATCCTGGGTCTAAGGACCATTCCGACTCTATCGGTGTGAACCTGGATAGAGCGTCCGCTGTCACATTGCGGACTCCTTGAAGGTGAACTGCCGACAGGTACCACTTCTTCTTTTCCGCCAATCGGAAGACGGCCAACATCACCTGGTTGAGAGGTGGTGACCTCGATCCTTGTCGATTCAAGTATCTCACAACTACCTCGCTGTCTATCACCAACCTTATGTGGATCGAGTGACGCGGGGAGACTTTCTTTAAGGTAAGGAGCACTGCCCTAGCTTCTAGAAAGTTTTATGTGAAAGGTCTTGAATAGCTTGGACCAAGTCCCCTGGACTTTTTTCCGATGAGAGTGACCTCCCCATCCCTCCTTCGAGGCGTCTGAGTGAATCGTCACCGACGGGGGAGGTGGCTGAAGAAGAACTGACTTCTTTAGATGTCTGGCTTGGGACCAAGGCCTGAGAAGAGTACATAGCCGAAGCTGCTGGTCTTCTCAGATCTCTTCGCGCGTTTGATGCATAACTTCTCCAAACTCCGATTGCATCCTTTAGCTGTGCTCTTAGCACTGGGTCTGTCACCGAAACAAACTGGAGAGAGCGCAGTACCCTCTCCTGCTCGTGTCTTGATATCCTTTCGGAATCTAGAAGTCTCTTGACAGAACCCGCTATCTTCTTCCTTTTCTTCGCCGGGGTGGAGAAACGGTGTGACAAAAGGTCCCAGTGGATTCCCAGCCACTGGAACTTTTGAGATGGAGAAAGTCGAGACTTTTTCTGTTGATCTTGAAGCCTAGGTACTCTAGGAACTGGATCACTTGACTGGAAGCTTGCAAGCATTCTGTCTCGGATGCTGCCCACACCAACCAGTCGTCCAGGTAGGCTACTACCTGAATTCCCTTTAGGCGTAATTGTTTGAGAGCTACGCTCGCAAGCTTCGTAAAAATCCTTGGGGCTATGTTTAGCCCGAATGGCATGGCTCCGAAGGCGTATAGTCTTCGTTGTAGCCTGAACCCTAGGTAGGGGGAGAGTCGATGGCTAATTGGAATGTGCCAATAGGCGTCTGACAAGTCTATAGAGACGGAATATGCCCTCTTGGGCAGTAAGGTCCTTATGTGTTGCAGTGTTAGCATTTTGAATTTGCAATTCACTATGAACTTGTTGAGTGGCGACAAGTCCAGAATGACTCAGCTTTTCCGAGTCTTTCTTGGGAACACAAAACAGCCTCCCTTAGAAATTGATGGGCTTCACCCTTCGGATCACCTTTTTTCTCCAACAGTTCTTGAACGTACTCCTCCATAACGGGGGTGGAGTGTTGGAAAAACCGAAGGCACGGGGGTGGAGTGCTGTACCAGCTCCCGCCCAGTCCATTCTTGAGTAGGCTGTGGGCCCAGGGATCGAAGGTCCACCGATCGCGAAATTTCAGAAGTCTCCCTCCTACCGGTATCACCTCACTTGGACTGCCGTCCTGATGTCTTGCCTTCCTGACCACGACCACCCCTGAATCCCCTTCCCCTTGAGGGGCGTCTAGACGAGCCTCTGGCTGCTCCTCTAGGCTTTGCTCGAAAGGAAGTAGACTGCCCTTCAAACGCTGGGGTGAATGCCGTGGACTGTGTCGACACGGCCCTGGGTACCCACTGAAAAGTGGTCGGGGTTTGTGCCACGATCTGGGGCACTGGGGGCAATGGCAATTGCAGTTGCTCTTGCTGTCTAAGAGGCTTGGCTGGCCGAGACGGTAGCCTAGTCTTCATAGTCTTCCTCTTTGGTTGAGGACCCTCATCCGGGGAAGACTTTGTTTTGATAGCCAGGCCCCACTTCTGGAGAAGGTTTCTATTCTCCAAGGCGGCCTTATCAACAACTTCTTTGACCAAGTCGGTAGGGAAAAGGTCTTTTCCCCAAATGTTGGAGGAGATTAGTTTCTTTGGCTCGTGCTTCACCGTAGCCGAGGTAAACACGAACTCCCTACAAGCTCTCCTTGCCTTGACGAAGCCATAAAGGTCCTTCGTCACTGTGGCCAGATGAGACTTGGCCACTACCATGAACATTTCATGGACCTTGGGGTCACTTGCCATCGTCTCGAGAGTAGTCTGAAGAGACATTGAGGCAGTCAGTCTTTCTTTTGTATCGAACTCACTTCGCAAAAGAAAGTCAGACAGTTTAGGGAGGTCCTTGCCGAACTGACGTCCGGCAATATCAGCCTCCAACTTTCCAACTGAGAACGTAAGATGGACGTCCTTCCAGTCTTTGTGGTCCATAGGCAGGGCCAGCGACAAGGGTTTACACTCCTCTAGGGAGGGGCAAGACTTGCCGGCCTCGACTGCTTTTAGTACAGCCAGAAACCCTTTCTGTAAAAAGGGGAAGGCTCTAGTAGGCGAGGACACAAAGGAAGGGAGCTTCCTATTCAATGCGGCTACCTTTGAGTTAGAGAAGCCCATCTCTTTCATCGAGGATGAAAGTAGAGCTTGAGCCTTAGCATGGTCCATCACTATGACCTCCTTCGGCTCTGTCTCCTCCTTTGAAGCTGGTTCCTTCTTCAGCTGGACATAAGAGTCCGGATATGATGCCTTGCTGGGCCAGAATTCCACCTCCTCCAGGGGAACTGAGCCCAGCTTATCTGAGATGACGATCTTTCCAGTCGTCATCGGCATGTGCTCAGCATACCTCCATGGGTTAGCATCTGAGCACAAGGGAAGGTCTTTCACATTGAGCTTTTTCTGGGGCCCATGTGATTCTGCAAGGCACTGCATTCGCAGTTCCATTGCAGCCGCCTTCTCCTGATTCTCCTTCTGCATTTGTTGGATCATTCCAACAGTAGAAGAGAGGGCCTGTCCCAGCTCTACTGGGAGACCGGCCGATGTAGAGGGAATAGGCTCCGGAATCTGAACCGGAGTAGCCGACACCTCGTCGACGTCTACCTCTACAACGTCTGGGGCTTGAACTTCATCCTGGGCTTCTGCCAGGAGGTCTTCCTCCTGACACCCGTCCACATCAGACATCCTGTCATCTAACTGGATGTCTTGCATCGCGACCGCGACTTCAGCATCCACCTGGATCTGAACTTAGGGGATCTCCTCTTGAGGCTGGGGAATCACTGCATCAGCTGATGCCTTAGGGAAAAGATACGCCCTCATCTTCTCACTTGGAAGATAAGGGCCAGAAGTGTTCTTTTGGAAGCCCCTTACCCAGGTACGAAGCTTCTTCCTAGCTATATCCCTTGATTCCTCTGTCCTAGGGGAATTAAAGGTCTCAGTAATCAGGTTAGTGCACACAGTACATACCTGAGGGTCCCAATACCGGAGATCATCCTTGGAGACAGCGTATGTTGCGTGTCTCCTACAAAACTCATGTCCGCAGAGGTTCTTGCTGCTGACATTGCAGAAAGAACTTCCCCACTTCGGAGTGTCCTTCTGTAAAGAGAAGAAATTTCCATGAGTATCAAGTGAACTATGTATCACTGGATATGCATAGTATAGCATAACAATTCAGAAAGGAAAGACACACACTTGTGTTTCCCTCACAACCCATTGTTGCAGCCTTCCAGATAATAAAATCAAAATGGTTTATCTCTTCTAGAGTAACCAATGGAAGGTTTCCAGAAGAAACAGGTGGAGCTCACACCTAAGCAATGATTTTAAAATCCTGGATAATAGACAGGAAAGAACTCAGCTTCCTATCTGTAGGGCAACAGCAAAGGGATGTGCAAGAAAACACAATATTGTTAGAAGACACAGTGCTGTACCAAAACCCTTACCATAGTTTTCTTCTTACTGTATATGTTATACTGAAGAATACTAGTACAGTATAGGGGGATGTGTGCCGGCCGGCACAAACCACAACTAGCTTTAAAGTATACTACTTAACAGCTATAAGGCGGCAGCACTCTGGTTCAAATGCATGTGCCGGTCGGCAGCAACTGCCGGCCGGTAACAGCCAATGTTGGCTGGCAATGGCTGCCGGCCAGCAACTACACAAGGTAGTACCTAGCTGCCAGCCACACTCTTGGTGACAGGCAGACAAGGGCTGACATAAGCCGGCCGGCAAAGGTACAAGACCGATGCCAGCCGGCAGCAAAAGAAGCAGAGGACTACACCTGCCCGGCTGCCGGCCTCATAGGCCGGCAGCCGGGTCAGGTACAGCACTAGAAGAAAAATAGAATGGATGCCGGGATAAGAGTGTACACAACCTCCAAGCCCGGCAACCGAAAGAGTGCATATAAGGAAGGGGAGAAACTAATTCAGGCTTCCTGACCAATGCCGTCTGGCTCTACAGGCAGGCATGGATGAGGGACCAAGAGAGGTCCGGGCAGCACTCAAAAACATAAGACCCTTGCCGGCCAGCAGCTCTGCCGGCCGGCAAGGGGCTGAGTCAATTCCACATCCTAACCTATACTAGGTCCAGATGTAGAACGACGTACAGTAAAGTAATGGCTCGGTCATTACGGAGAAAGAGGGGGAAGGGACAAGAGGGTCCTGCCAACCTTGTTTTAGTGACAGATCACCCGCAGCCAAGAAACTTATCTTAGCCTAAGGGAGATCTAAGGGGGAAGGCCAGCAATACTTGCCAGCTCCCAGAGCACCAAAGCAAGGAAGGCATTGCTACTCCCAGGGAAAGAACTTATCCTCCCCTGAGAACAGCAACAAGGACTAGTCTGGTAGATCACAAAAGAAGGAATCATATCCACAGAAACCTTCGGTAGTGACCTAAGGGAGCTAAGCTCCCTTTGTCTGTGTCAGGTCAGCGAGGGGGACTCAGCCCCAAGACAGACAACACAGACTCAGACTAAAAAACTCTGTTGTTCTGTCCCTCTTGAACCATACTACAGGAACAGGAAGGTACAGTAACACCCCAGTATAGTTTTATCGAAAATAAATTCGGAAAAAACCACTTAGGGATAAGCCCAAGGCTTAAACAGAGGGAAAGGGATTGCATACCTTCTCCGAAGAAAAGAAAGCAACCGGGGAGTATGGTAAAGTATACTAAGGCTCCATAAGCAACTAGCCTAGGCACCAAGAGAATCGATTACCTAAATCACCGAAACTCACTCGTATACTATCTTGGAAATATTCCACACAGTCTAAAATGTATAAAATATAGCCTAAAGCTTCAATAAAATTTTAATTACACTCGGAAAAACCATAATCATGCATGAAGTACTAGGACCAAACGACTAGGCTACATGGCCTAGCGTAGGCCAGAATGGCGAATACTTCGCCAAATAATACTAAGCACGAAAGGAAATCCTATGTAATGCTAAATAGCTAAAATTTATTAAAGCAAAACAACCAGGAATATCGCTCTGACTAACTAATTTATACCTAGCGAGCGACAGCGTCCAGGACGCCTCCTTAGGCTACGGCTCTTGTATCAAAGATTAATCCTATTAATCACTCAAAATTTTACCAAGAGCCTATATTTATACATAAAAGACATTATACTTAACTTATCAGAGGCCAACAAAGACGGAGAAGCCATGAAAAGTAGAATAAATCCAAGATTTGCGAGAAAAACAGGAAAAAACACCGAGTTGTTAAGCTACGCAAAAAGGAATACAGATGGCACCAGGATTGGCGCCAGGATTGGCGCCAGGCACGCATACGAATCGGAGGATAGGGAAGCCTTGGGAGCGGCTCCCCTTTTTCTTTCCCGAATTCGTATCTCGCCAATCACCTCCTACGAGACGAAATCTCTGTCCAGGATGTAGATTGCCATGTGGCGTGTCTAGAATACGTCCTCTGATATGTCGCGATATCCCTTTCACGAGGGATACTCGCTCCAGGAGTTAGAATTCTGGTACCTTAAGGTAAATTCTCTGGGAATATCGCCGTAGTTGTAATATACCCTAGGAAGCTACCCTATAGGAACTTCCATCAGGACGACATGGCTTGAGCCCAAATATATATATATATATATATATATATATATATATATATATATATATATATATATATATATATATATATATATATATATATATATATATATGTATATATATACATGTATATATACATACATATATATATGTATATATACAGTATATATATATATATATATATATATATATATATATATATATATATATATATATATATATATATATATATATATATATATATATATATATATATATATATATATATATGTATATATATATATATAGGATAAATTTTGCACATTTAAACGTGTTTTTCATATTTCAAAGAAGCCATATATTTTAATACATTAATGTGTGGATTCTCCTAACGGTTTTGATAGGTTGTGGGTATATATTTTATGTTTTAATGTTAAGTTGGGTTGTAGTATATTTTCTATGCATTAATCTTAAGAAATAATGGTTTTAAGGTTATGTTTGTTTTCAAATATTCTTCCTGTACAAGAGTCCACTTGTAAGAGCACGAAAGTAGGACGTTTGTTCTGAAGAGACTATTACTAGTAAGTAAGATTCAATAGAATGGGGTTTGCTTTATTTGCATCCCGCCAAAACAATGGATAAAACATCGGCCCTAAGTCTCCAGGTCATTTTCAGGCACATGAAAAATTACACATTTCAGAACAAGGCAAGTTCACAGCAACACGTGCACTTTTTTTTAGTTACACAGTTTGTCTTGCAAAGGCACACCACCGTTTCCATAATGACTTCTGGCACAGGCCCAAGCATACACTCTGTTGTGACTAGTTGCAACTACCCATCATGGCTCTTGAAGCAGCCGTGTTCCAATAGCCATACCAGAGCGTGTTGGATTACTGATGCCTCACCCAAAACTTGGATACTTCCTCTTAGAACATGCTCCTGCAATGGACTAATTGTTAGAGGAAATTTCTCACTCTCAGCCATATGTTTGCAGAAAAGGCACCATCTGAGATCTTGAATGTAGCTGATGTCCATCGACTTAGGTTTGTAGACATCGCAAGAAATATTTCCAAAACTGGCTTCTACTGATCTGTTACATAGTAGGATTCACAAAGCTGCTGTAGAGCTTCAGGATATCTTCTGAAGCTTGTATGTATATGTTCAGCCAGATAACTTTGCAAATACGTAATTTGAAATAATATATTTCAATATGGTGATAGGGATTTGTAAGTAAACTCTGAAGGTTATCTTCTTGTATGCGATGACTCTTAAAGTGGGTATCAATCTTGACGATGATATTTTTTAAAGATAGGTGATATACCTTGGTTTTTCACTTACATTACATTGCAATCTAAAATAACCACTTCTTGCACGCCTGTTGTTAGTAATTGTTGAGTTTGCAGAGATGTTACTGCATTTTCTTGTGACTAATATGCCACTACCACAATTTTATTTAATACTTATCTAATATTCTATGGCGTAATAAATAAAGCTATAGTTACGTACATTTCGAATTCTAAGTGAGAAAAAAAAACAATGATATTCAACTTCAGCTGACTATCAATTATACATCACTAGCTATATTATCATTAGCTGATATATCAAATCATTTGATTTTATTTGTCAATAATCTTTTCCACTACTCTTCGTAATAATATTTGTTTTCATTAAGAGTCCTGAATTACTTGACTAACTATAGTTAGACTCTTCTGGATAATATTAGTGTATTGTCGATAATTTGCATAAGGTTTTTGTTATTTCCTAATGATTTCTTATCATTTCCTATCGATAATAGAGAGATCATTTCATTGAATCTTAATCTAATCATTTAAGACATTAGTTGAAAGGAGAAAGGAAAATTTAACATAATCTACGGAGCCAAATTTTATTTTGAACGTACGTTTCTCTTAAAAGGGAATAAACATTACTTCTCTCTATCGAACAGTAATGACCTTATTATTCCTTCTGCACATCCCATCTACAGCATAGGAATTTAATAAAGATGGTAATAATTCTATTTTACTTACAAATTAGAAAAATACACATAGAAGCATTTCAGTTTTAAATTCAGTCTGAGGAGTGAATGCAGTTCGTTGTGGCCTTGGAGGAATAATGGGTTGGGACAGGTGTAAACTTTCCTAATATTTGTCAAATGGGTTACCTTTTTTTCTATTTAGACTGAAATAAGATAATATAAAACTAGTTTAACGATTTACGAAATGCTATGATTTAGTGTTACTTTGCCAGAAGTGAAGTCATTTAGGAAGCAAACAGATAGTTGAGTTATAGGGTTAATAAGATTATAACAGGCTAAAGGGGTTTGCTGCCCCACCCCCTCCCCGGTAGGTAAGTATGTAAGGGCACAGCTCCTTGGCTAGTTTAAGCGGGAAACCTTAGGCTAGGCTAGATGGTGTTCTTGTGTGTGTTCCCCTTTCAGAATGCTTGTTTTCATCCATAACTTTTGAAAAATTATACCTGGTCTGTCCCAACGAACTACAAAGGGCCATCAGTCTGACTTATCAAGGATATTTCCCCTTAAACCACTCTTTATTTTTACTGTTATATTTATATTCGAGAATTTCACTCACTGTCACTCATGTACTAACCTTGCCGTATGTGCATGAATAGGTTGCTTTCCGTGATACCACGTCAAAGGACCTGGGGGTTTTGGAGGGGCTGTAACCCAGCAGGTCAGCAGAAGCCGTGATCCTATTTCAACATATATCTCGGAGGGACCAGCTATCACAGCGCCACCCTCTGACGAAGAATTATTTTTTTTCTTTTAAATTAGGACTCAAAAGCAAAAAGCAAAAAAAAAAAAAAAAAAAAAAAATGGCTATTTCCAGTGTATGTACACCAGATGAAAATAAAAATAAATGTGCCTGTGTAAATGGGAAAAGGAATGAAATATTGTATAAATATGGGAATTTTAAACGAAATTTTCATAGAAGGTTTTTCTCAACATCCATCCAAGATTAAAAGGAAGATCATGAATGGCATTTAAAGGGTTATAGAATTTCTAATTTAGAGGAAATTGTATTGTTCCATGGCAAGACTATATTCTATGTATAGCACAAAACACTTATTGGCAAAAAATCACATTTGTATCCATATCGTCGCAATTATGATTACTGCAAGCAATATTTTTTTTATTCAAAGTATCTAGCATATCAGAAATCAATAAAGTCTTGTGAATGTGAAAATTTATGTGAACATTTAATTTCTTTTCAAACCGTAAACTATACACAAAAATTAAATAAATAAATAAATAAATAAATAAATAAATAAATAAATAAATAAATAAATAAATAAATAAATAAAAAAAATCTTTTGAAGCTTGACCGAATCCTATTTCCTATTTATATTAATGATTAAAAGCATATGCAAATATTTTAACTTCGGAAATAGCCATGGATGGAAATATTAATAAAGACATTTTATCATTTTACCAGTAAAAAACATTATTATTATCAAATATGACAAATTTATAATGCAGAATTGTCGGCACCATAAAGCAATATCTTCTGAGATCCAAAAGCAAAGAATTCTTGCCCATTCATGGAAACCAATTCTTCATCGACATGGACTCAATAAATTGCCGTCCGAGACAGCAAATGCCAGAAAGAAATTTTGTTTATTGGCTGCTTAGTTTTAATTTGCGAGTATT
>NC_090732.1:48079624-48094624 GCF_036898095.1 Palaemon carinicauda | reverse complement strand
ATATATATATATATATATATATATATATTCTGCTATTATCTTTGTATATATATATATATATATATATATATATATATATATATATATATATATATATATATATACATATATATATGCATATATATATATATATATATATATATATATATATATATATATATATATATATATATATATATATATATATATATATATATGAAATGTTACTTGGGGTACTATGAAACGGTGATAAAGACGTGAATTGATTGTTGAAAGTTTTTGAGAAGGTAATGAAAATTACATGATAGAGCATGCTTAAGATTCCAGTATTGATAGTGAAGTAAGAAAAAAAAAAAGCCATGAATAACTGGCGAGAGTATCTAAACAGGAATGCAGATGAAGCTGTCGAAGTTATGAATACAATGAGAGGCTATGGTGTAAGAATTGCTAATTGAATTACTAATAAAATATCTACCGGGGCAAAGAAGAAGCATATGCATTGTAAAAAAAGGGACGGGTCTGTTACAACAACAAAAGATGAAGAAAGGCAACGTTGAATGGAACACTTTAGTGAGGTTATGGATAGACGATATGAAGAGAATAAGTTGATTGATATACTTAAAGTTGAGGAAGACCTTGATAGGGTCATGAATGAATTCAGTGTGTTTGAAGTCGAAGTTGTCATTTAAAAACTAAAAATATGTAAAATGCCTGGATACACTGGAATAACTACTAAGATGATATTGCCCGAAAATGATGCGACTCCCTGAATACTAAAAGATTACTTTGTAAGATGTGGCATGAAGAGCTAAAACCTGATGAATGGGAGTTATGAGTGTTGGCGAAAATGGGAATTAAAGGTGATCTGACTGATAGCAACAATTTCAGAGACATAACATTTACGTGAGTACTCATGAATATATACAGAATGCTCATTCTAAAGAGACAAGAGAGAAAGACTGATGAAAAGCTGAGATGAATAAGCAGGATTTTGTAAAAGGTAAAAGTTGTACTGATGAAATTTTTATCTTAAGATATGTGGTATATCAATGTGTAGAATATAGAAATCAACTTTTGTTGGCATTCTTGTACTACTAGAAAGACTGATAGTGTGCACCAGCCAGTTTTATGGAGAGTCCTGCATTATTATGTAGTTCCTCTTAAACATGTAAATTTGATTTAAGCATATTCATGAGCATAGCAAGTGCAAAGTTAATGTTACATGAGTATCATCAAATGAATTTCCAGTGAACAGTGGAGTACTCTAAGGGAATGTGTTGTTACATATGTTGTTTATCCTCCTCGTAGATTTTGTAATGCATAGAACAGTTGGGGATGGTTTAGAAGGATTGGACTGGATAAGTAACAGGAAATTAGCTAACCTAGAGTATGCTGAGGACGTTGTCCTTATTAGCACTATACCACAGGACTTGCAAAACCTGCTTGCCAGAATGCGTGAATATCACATGAAGTTGGAAAATGAAATATTGGAATAAGAGAGCATTAATGAGGTGGAATCATTTAAATATTTAATGATCTCTACTAAAGGATCTTTAGAATTTGAGTTAAATGAAAGATTAAAAAAAAAAAATCTGATAATGGGTAGGTTATGTAAAATTTGGAAATGCAATTGCGTGAAATTCCCATTAAAAATCAGTTTTATATATATATATATATATATATATATATATATATATATATATATATATATATATATATATATATATATATATATATATATATATATATATATATATATATATTTATTTGGGCTCAGGCCATGTCGTCCTGATGGAAGTTCCTAAAAGGTAGCTTCCTAGGGTATATTTGACTATAGTGATATTCCTAGAGAATTTTACCTTAAGGTATCCAGAATTCTAACTCCTGGAGCAAATATCCCTAAATAAATCTAACAGGGATATCGCATAATATCAGAGGACGTATTCTTGACACGTCACATAGCTATCTTCACCCCGAACAGTATTAACGCTTTGAGGGGTTACAGTGACAAGAATCTGAAACGAGAATGAAAAGAGAGCCGCTCTTGAGGAATCTCTTATTCCGTTTCTAGTGCGTATCTGATGAAGGCGGTAGCGCCCTCTTTATTCCTTTTCGTGTAGCTCTACTACTCGGTGTTTTCCCTTGTGTTCTCTCGTAATTTTGGATAAAATTCAACTTTATGATGCCTTCTCCGGCCTCTTCTGCCTCTGGAAAGTTGAGTATTATCTTTACTTTGTATAAATGTAAGCTCTTGTTGTTTTGAATTAAATCAAAGTGATTTTAACGTAAACAAGAGCTGTTGCCTACCGGAGGCATCCTGGATGCTGTCGCTCGCTATATATGGGTCATTTAGTTAGCCAGCGATAGGTTCCCAGTTTTTATGCTTTAATAATCTAGCTATTTAGCTCCTCTAGGAATTCTTATATGATGCCGTTAGTTTTTAGTTCGGCGAATTAGGTAACCGATCTTGCCCTTTGCGAGGATTAGTAGCCTAGGTATCTTCCCCTAGTACTTTCATGCATGATATAAGTTTTCTGAGTGTTATATTATTGAAGCTATAGGCAAATATTTTATACATGTAAGGTATTGTTGAATTTTCTTTTCCAAGATTGTATACGAGAGAGTTTCGGTGATTTAGGTAATCGATTCTCACCGCATCTAGACTAGTAGCCTATGGTACTGTGGTATACTTTTGCACATCCCCGATTGTTCTTTTCTCCTCCGGAGAATAAGTTCAATCCCTCTCTCCCTCTGAGTAAGCCTTAGGCTTAATCCTAGCAGTTCTATCTGAATAATATTCAGGTATAACTATACTAGGATATGTCTGTCCTGACCTGATAACCAGAGTGAATGGTTTTTTAGGTTCGGGCAGAACATCAGAGTTTCTAGTCTTTGGTCTGCATCTTCCTAGCATAGAGAATGAGTTTCCTTTGCTAGGTTAGATGCAGACACAGGAAGCTTTGCTTCCCTAGTCCACGTCTGAAAGGATTCTGTATGAAATGATTCCTTCCTCTAGTGGTCTAGCAGATTGTCCTGTGTTGTTTTTCTCAGGCCGGAGAATGAGTTTTCTCCGTTGCCTGGCGAAATAACTACACCTAACTGTGTTCTGGTTTGGAGGAGGATAGCTAGTATTGCCAATCTTTCTCCCTAATAGACAACTCTAGGTTAGGATGAGCTTCCCTAACTGCTGAGTGTGTCTCTTGCTAGAACGAAGTTTTTAGGACCCTTTTCCCTTCCCCCCCCCCCTCTCTTTCTTTCTTTTGGCCGCAGTCCTACTTCCGTACCTAGTGTAGGTTAGGATGGAGGACCGGCTTAGCTCTCTGCCGGCCGGCAATTACGTGACGGCCAGGAGAGACCCTTTTCCTTTTGCAAGAGTGAACCCCAGACCTCCCTTGGTCTCCCTTCCATGTCTGCCGGTAGAGTCCGGCAGGCTATGGTTTTCTTGGAAGCCTGAATGCTACATTCTTCCCTTCCTTATGTTCACTCTTTCTGGATGGAGGGTCGTATGGCAATGCCGCCTTATAACCTTACATCCATACTGTTTCTCTTACTAGTGTTTTGTACACCTACCCCGGCTGCCAGCGGGCAGATGGAGGTTCTCTGGTTCTTAGCCACTGTCGGCAGACATGGGTATTACTACCTTTGCCTGCCGGCAGTGGAAACACATCCCGAAATCTGCTGGCCACTACGATTAGCGGCTGGCAGCCGGGTGTTAGTATTTTCAGCTGCCGGCCGGCACACATTTGCAAACCAGTGACCTGCCGCCTATTAGTTAAAGGTAGTATATCTTTGAACTACAGTATACAGGGGTAAATGCCGGCCGGCGCGTGCTGGCCGGCACAGCAGAATGCGATGTACAGTAGTTACTATATTTGTAGTGTAGTACACACTGCATTAATATAACTACAGTACAGAGTTTGTTGTAACACTAAAGTTCTTCCAACATACCTAATGTTATCTTGTACAGCCTTTTGTTGAGACCGTACAACATATAGAAAGTAAGTTCTTTCTGTATTCATTCTATCCCGTATATTAAAACTTTATTTCAAGGTGTGAGCTACTGAGCTACACCTTAAATTTCCGTTTAGGAATTTACATAAGGTATTCTAGAATAGAATTAACCTTAGTTTTAATATCTTGGGAGCTTACGGCAATTGGCTGGACAGGCAGGACAAGTATGTGTCTTTCTTTCTTTCTTTTATAGCTTTACTGTGTAAGCTACATGTTCTAATATAAGTGAAAAGCCTTCACTTGATATTCATGGATTTTTCTTCTCTTTACAGGAGGACCATCCGAAGTACGGGAGTGTATTTTGCAATGTCCGCAGAAAGAACTTCTGTGGACATCAGTTTTGCAGGAGGCACAAAACATGCGCAGCCTCCAGAGGTGATCTCCGGTATTGGGACCCTCAGGTTTGCACGGTATGTTCTAACCAGATTACCGAGGCATTTGACACCCCTAAGTTGACGGAGTCAAGGGATGCTGCCAGGGAAAAGTTACGAACCTGGGTGAGGGGTTTTCAGAAAGACACCTCAGGCCCCTACCTTCCAAATGAGAAGATGAGGGCCTACCTTTTCCCTAAAGCATCGGCTGATGCAGTCATTCCTCAGCCTCAGGCCGAGATACCAACTACCCAGAATCCGGTAGATTCTGAAGTCTCGGCCGCCCTTCAAGACATCCAATTGGACGATAAGATGTCGGAGGTGTCGGATTCTACAGAGAAGGACCTTCTAGGAGAAGGTCAGGAGGAGGAGCTGTCCCAGGTTCCTGAAGTAGAAGAGGAAGAAATCCACGAGGTGTTGGTTACATTGGTTCCGGACACAGAACCTGTTCCCTCTACATCGTCTGCTATCCCTGATGAACTGAGAAGGACTCTTTCTTCTATTGTTGAGATGATTCAACAAATTCAAAAGAAGAATGATGAGAAGGAAGCTGCAATGAAACTGGAGATACGTAGACTTGCAGCATCACGTGGGCCCCAGAAGCAACTCAACATAAAGGATCTTCCTTTGTGCTCGGATAGCAATCCTTGGAGGTATGCCGAACACATACCAATGACAACCGGGAAGATCGTTATATCAGAAAAGTTGGGGGCAATTCCCCTGGAAGAGGTGGAATTTTGGCCCAACAAAGATTCTTATCCGGACTGTTATGTCCATCTTAGGAAGGAGCCAGCCTCAAAGGAGGAGACGGAGCCAAAGGATGTCATAGTTTTTGACCATAGTAAAGCATAGGCGTTACTAGCGAGCTCGATGAAAGAGAGGGGCTTCACGAACTCAAAGGTGCCAGCCTTGCGTAAGAAGCTTCCCTCTTTTGTGGTCTCTCCAACCAGAGCCTTTCCCTTCATGAAAAAGGGATATAAGGCAGCCTTACAGGCGGTGGAGGCAGGGAAACCATGCCCCTCCTTGGAGGAGTGCAAGCCATTATCTCTGACCTTGCCCTTGGACCAAGAAGACTGTAAGGACGTTCACCTTACCTTCTCAGTGGGGAAGCTGAAAGCTGATATTGCTGAACGTCAGTTTGGTGAGGAACTTCCAAAACTGTCGGAGGTTCTCTTGTGCAGAGAGCAAGAGACGAAGGAAAGAATTGCGGCATCGATTTCGTTGCAATCGACATTAGAAACAATGGCAAGTGACTCCAAGAATCAGTATATGTTCATGGTAGTGGCCAAAACCCATCTGACCATAGTTACGAAGGATCTCTATAGCTTTATTAAACCTAGGAGAGCCTGTAGAGAGTTCGTGTTCGCCTCAGCTGCGGTGAGGCACGAACCGAGGAAACTGATCTCCTCTCGTATCTGGGGTAAGGATCTCTTTCCCAACGAAGTGGTTAAAGAGGTAGTAGACAAGGCCGTCACGGAGAATAGGAACTTTCTCAAAAAGTGGAGCTTATATCTTAAGAGAAAGTCTTCTCCGGATGAGGGTCCCCAACCCAAGAAGAAGACAAAAAGGCCTAGGCCATCCTCTCGGCCGGCTAAACACTACTGACAGAAGCAACAACAATAACTTCCTGTGACCGCGGTGCCTCAGATAGTGACACAACCTCCAACCACATACCAGCTGGTACCTCAACAAGTGGCGACACAGTCCCCAGTTTTTAACCTAGCATTCGAAAGGCAGACTTCTTCCTTGCATTCGAAAACTAGAGGAACAGCCAGAGGTTCTTCTAGACGCCCTTCAAGGGGAAGGGGATCCAGGGGAGGAAGCGGTCAAGGAGGCAAGTCCTAAGGTCCACAACTGCAGAAGGAGGGAGACTACAACTATTTAGGGATCGCTGGACCTTCGATCCCTGGGCCCACAGCCTAATAAAGAATGGACTAGGTTGGAGCTAGAGCAGTCCTCCACCTCAATTTCCTCAGTTCTCCCAACACTCAACCCCCGTTCTGGATGATTATGTCCGAAAGCTCTTAGATAAAAGAGTAATCCGGAAAGTTAAGTCCATCAAATTCCATAGAAGGCTATTTTGTGTTCCAAAGAAGGACTCAGAAAAACTCAGAATCATTCTAGACTTGTCGCCACTCAACAAGTTCATAGTGAACTACAAGTTCAGAATGCTCACACTTCAACACATAAGGACCCTACTGCCCAAAAGGGCATATACTGTCTCTATAGACTTGTCTGACGCTTATTGGCACATTTCAATTAATCGTCACCTCTCCTCCTAGCTAGGCTTCAAGTTACATAGAAAACTTTACGCCTTCAGAGCCATGCCTTTTGGGCTAAACATAGCCCCAAGGATTTTCACGAAGCTTGCGAACGCAGCCATCCATCATTTACGCCTAAAGGGGTCCAAGTAGTAGCCTACTTGGACGACTGGCTATTGTGGGTAGCATCCAGGACAGAATGCATGCAAGCTTCTAAGATAGTGATCCAGTTCCTGGAACATCTGGGATTCAAGATCAACACCAAAAAGTCTCGACTTTCTCAAGCTCAAAAATTTTAGTGGTTGGGAATCCACTGGAATTAGGAGTCACATCAACTTTCCATTCCTGGGAAGAAGAGGAAAGAAATAGCAGGATCTGTCAAGAAACTATTGAAATCCAAACGGATATCAAGACGCGAACAGGAGAGAGTGCTGGGCTCTCTACAGTTTGCTTCGATAACAGATCCAGTGCTAAGAGCACAGCTAAAGGATGCAACAGGAGTTTGGAGAAAATATGCATCAAATGCGCAAAGAGATCTAATGAGACCACTACTGACTCGACTGTGAACGCTTTTCAAGCCAAGTTCCAATGCCAAGCAATTGAAGAAATCAATACTTCTTCAACCTCCTCCCCCGTCAGTGACTATCCACACAGACGCTTCAAAGGAAGGCTGGGGAGGTCACTCTCATCAGAGGAGAGTCCAAGGAGCTTGGTCCAATCTTTTCAAGTCATTTCACATCAACTTTCTAGAAGCCATGGCAGTACTTCTGACACTAAAGAAAGTATCTCCTCGCCACTCGACCCACATAAGACTGGTTCTAGACAGCGAGGTGATACTGAGATGCCTGAATCGACAAGGGTCGAGGTCACCTCAAATCAACCAAGTGATGTTGGCCATATTCCGTTTGGTGGAAAGGAAGAAATGGCACCTGTCAGCAGTTCACATTCAAGGGTTCCGCAATGTGACAGCGGACGCTCTATCCAGGTTTACACCAATAGAGTCAGAATGGTCCCTTGACACGGGATCGTTCTCCTTCATCTCGAGTCAAGTCCCGGAGTTGCAGATAGACCTCTTTGCGACGAAAGATAATAAGAAAATAGATCGTTATATGTCCCCATACGGTGATCCGCTAGCGGAGGCAGTGGACGCTATGTCCCTAGACTGGAACAGATGGTCCAGTATTTATCTGTTCCCTCCGCACAACCTCCTTTTGAAGGTCCTCGACAAACTGAGATCCTTCAAAGGGAAAGCGACAATAGTGGCCCACAAGTGGCCAAATAGCGTGTGGTTCCCTCTGGCATTGGAACTACGACTAAAATTCGTACCGCTACCGGATCCATCCCTGTCTCAGCGAGTACAGAAGTCGACTGTCTTCGCCTCATCACAGAAAACCCGGAACCTACATCTCATGATTTTCTCTCCTTAGCGATGAGAAAAAGATTTGGTGTCAAAAGTCAGTTTAGACTTTTGGAGGAAACCAGAAGACATTATGAGGCTTCAGGGAAGAAGCGGATATCCTTTGTCAAGGCGAAGAAACCAAAAGAAATCTCGACAGATTCCTATTTATCATTCTTCATTCACCTTCATGAACAAGGTTTAGCAGCCAACACAATACTATTGTTCAAGCCTGCATTGACAAGAGACAGATACTATATGCCTTACAGGTCGACCTTTCTAACGACGTTCTTAATGAATTACGAAGGCCCATGCTAGGCATAGCCCTTCAGCGCCTCCAAAGACCCTTTGCATGGTCATTAGATAAGATTCTTCAATGTGCATAAATAAGGAACAATGAGGAATGCGCTTAGAAGGTTTTAAATTAAAAGTCCCATTTCTGATTGTACTCGCTTTGGGGGCCAGAGTTAGTGAAATAGTGGCTCTCTCTAGAGAGGAAAGCCACGTCCAGTTCATGGAGGGAGAACTGAATCTATTTCCAGACCCAACGTTTCTTACTAAGAACAAGCTACCCACCAACAGGTGGGGTCCCTAGAGAATCTGCCCTCTGAAGGAAGATGTATCTCTATATCCAGTGGAGTGCCTAAAGGTCTATCTTCATAGAACTTTAGATTTTAGGGGAGGACAGCTGTTCAGAGGAGAAACCTAGGGTTCAAAGGGCAAAACTCACCCGTGTTATTCGCAGAACGGATCCAGAGAGTACATCCGCAAGTCATGATCCGAGCAAAGTTGCCTCTTCCATAAATTTTCTTTAATTTTATGGACTTTGAACATCTTTGTTCGTACACCGGTGTTCTTTATGTACTATGTGAAGCAAGTGGAGCAACTCAAGATGTCTGGGGTAGCAGCAGGTAGAATTCTTTAACCTTCTGTTTTAAATCTGCGAGGAACAGTGTAATTAATTTGGGATGATTAATTAAGAGGGTGGGTGTGTAGTCACAGTCTGTTACTACACACTGAGTGATAGGCCACTAACGTGTCCTTACAAACTGTTCTGTTGACTTTGGTGAACTATAGCATAATACAGACACTTATGCCAAGCGTTTTTTACGCTAGTGTAAATAAACAGTATACAGATTGTATCATTATTATTAATAATTCGATTGAAGTGGCAAATCTGTTTCCTGTAGACGAAACAATATTTTCTGTTGACTGTTTTCTTTATGCTTTAACAGATATCATCCACATTTTGTAAATTTTATAAATGTTGATCTGATATGTATGTTTATTAAATTTTAATAAACTAGTTCATAGTGAACCCTGCGTCTTATTCGTCCACACTCATTTTATTAGAAATGTACTGAGCATTAAGATTAAAATATGGATATTTTTATCATGGTATGTCTGTTAAGATTGTTCCCTGATTCAAGCAAAAATCCACTCACTTTAACCCTTTCTTAGGAAGGGTTGACGTTGTACCCTAAGGGGATGGGGGTAGAGATGCAAAATTTGTTCCTATGCGGATACAACTGTTATACAATAGTTAATAAGAGTAGACACATTGGGGGATATGTCAGGAATTCATACTGACATTGGTGACTCTTATACAAACTTTGCTTTATAATGTATAGGGCGAGACCACTATACAAGCTTGTCATTTTGTCATCCATAATTATGATGTACTCCTCGAGACTTTTTCTAGAGTCTAGTACGACTCTTCCCTGTAGGGGGCAGGAAGCACTAACATAGTTCATGCTTAGATGAAATGATGTATGACGGTAACACGATAGGTCTCTAGGTCTTGACGGACCAGGAAAATACTTTCTTGAGAGTACGGCACCGGTTAAGAATCCACAGATACAGTAATGCTCTGGTAAACTTCCATCAGGACCACATGGCCTGAGCCAAAAAAACGGATTTTGAGCGAAGCGAAAAATCTATTTTTTGGGTGAGGTAGCCATGTCGTCCTGATGGACCCACCCTTCCTTTTATTGTAAAAGGGCTTATTGACCCCTCCCTATAATACAGTATCTGTAGCACCTCGTATATCGTACAAGGAATAAAGAGGGCGCTACCGCCTTCATCAGATACGCACTGGAAACGGAATAGGAGAGATTCCTTATGAGCGGCTCTCGTTTCATTCTCGTTTCATATTCTTGTCACTGTAACCTCTCAAAGCGTTAATACTGTTCGGGGTGAAGATAAGCTATGTGACATGTCAAGAATACGTCCTCTGATATTATGCGATATCCCTGTTAGATTTATTTAGGGATATTCGCTCCAGGAGTTAGAATTCTGGATACCTTTAGGTAAAATTCCCTGGGAATATCACCGTAGTCAAATATACCCTAGGAAGCTACCTTTTAGGAACTTCCATCAGGACGACATGGCTACCTCACCAAAAAATAGATTTTTCTTGTCGCTCAAAATCCATATATATATATATATATATATATATATATATATATATATATATATATATATATATATATATATATATATATATATATTTATATATATATATGTAAGATTAGTGAGATTGGTGTTACAGTATGAACATATGACATGGTATGACAATAAACCACAATCCAACAGATATTGTAGATTTGAGAGAAAAGCCTTCAAAAGAATATTGGGAGGTAAATGGTAGAACCGGATTAGAAATGAAATTATCAGAGAGATTACCTGAGTGTCAAATGTGGATGAGATCATTGTGAGGGCTAGATGGAGATGGTCTGGGCATGTTCTTCGCACTCCCCAAGAGAGATTAGTTCACCAAACTTCCAACTGGGCTCCAAAAAGCACTAGGAGGATTAGAAGACACAGACCTACATGGCTGAGGACTATGAAACATAAAGTAGGAGACAATGAATGGAGACGTACTGATTGAAAAGCTCAAGATAGAGACGATTGGCGAAATCAAACCGAAGCCCTCTGCGTCTCTGGGCGTAGAAGGAGATGATGATCATATATATATATATATATATATATATATATATATATATATATATATATATATATATATATATATATATATATATATATATATATATATATATATGTAAGATTAGTGAGATTGGTGTTACAGTATGAACATATGACATGGTATGACAATAAACCACAATCCAACAGATATTGTAGATTTGAGAGAAAAGCCTTCAAAGGAATATTGGGAGGTAAATGGTAGAACCGGATTAGAAATGAAATTATCAGAGAGATTACCTGAGTGTCAAATGTGGATGAGATCATTGTGAGGGCTAGATGGAGATGGTCTGGGCATGTTCTTCGCACTCCCCAAGAGAGATTAGTTCACCAAACTTCCAACTGGGCTCCAAAAAGCACTAGGAGGATTAGAAGACACAGACCTACATGGCTGAGGACTATGAAACATAAAGTAGGAGACAATGAATGGAGACGTACTGATTGAAAAGCTCAAGATAGAGACGATTGGCGAAATCAAACCGAAGCCCTCTGCGTCTCTGGGCGTAGAAGGAGATGATGATCATATATATATATATATATATATATATATATATATATATATATATATATATATATATATATATATATATATATATATATATATATATATATATATATGTATATATATATATATATATATATATATATATATATATATATATATATATATATATATATATATATATATCAAAAGAGTGTGATTCTAAAGGCGTGAATGGTAGGGTAGGGCAGAGGAAGCGTTCTGTTACTGGAAGGAAGCATTCTATTTAGAAATAATAGGGAACCGATGTCTCATGTCAAATTACCACGAGCCGGTTCACAACAAACGCTTAATGCGCTGAAAGACCTGTCATTATCCCATATGAATAGGATTAGGGCAGTATATTATCTGAAATGTATTGTTTTTAACACGCTTTATGTATTTTTGTCATCAGAGTAGTAGGAAATCAACTCTGTGTTATGCTGAAAGTAGCCAGCCCGGACGAAGATATTTCCGAATAGTGTTTAACCTGGGTGGCCGTTGCCATATTAACAGACGTCATGACTTAAGCTCCCTATTCAATATCGTTTATCAGTATCATAATATTTTTGGCAATGATTCGAAATTAAAATTACGTTGTAAAAACCAATTTGTTGTGTTTTTCGATATAACATTCTACCAGAAGAATTTTTCGCTAAAATAATGACTTTCGGAATAATTTGTAAATTTTGGTCAGACTGGAAAACCTTACTCATGCACGTTTCACGAGTCCAATAACAATTCATTTTCTTAAGATAGCATAGCAACAATTGGCATACACCAATTCAGCATATATGAACATAGCTTCTTTCTGTCCGTTGGTTCTCTCTCCCAAACCTTACACTAGCCATCCACTATGGTTTTAAGAGTCAACCAATCACAGAATGCTAATTTCACGCATATAATGTAATTTTAGCATAGCACTTTTTAATCAAAGAACTCTCACAGAAAATACCATTACATTACCTAAGTCAACATTTGAGAGAGAGAGAGAGAGAGAGAGAGAGAGAGAGAGAGAGAGAGAGAGAGAGAGAGAGAGAGAGAGAGAGAGTCATTAACATGTAATGAGTATATAGCTATGCCAGATAATGCCTAAAGATTCTGACATGCAATATTTCAAGCATTCAGTGACCTGTCTCTAGAATCTGCAAACTACAGTAGAATTCATTTGTTGTGGCACACACTTTCTTAACTCAATATAAACCGTATCTTTAGAAAAATGAATACTTAACGAGACCAAAAAAGCTATGAATACATCTAACTACCATTACATATCGTAAGCTAGGAAAATATACAAAGTAATATGAAGATGATTTGTAATAATATTGGTCTCAGATGATCGGCTTCCCATACAATCATAAGTCTTCCCTGAAATACTTGCTCATATATGCTGAATTGTTTCAAACCAATTAAACATATGCTACCTGAAGAAAATGAATCGTTTTTGGATTTGTGAATTGTCTATGAGTGAGGTTTTTCAGTCAGACAAAAATTTACAAATTATTCTAAAATTCATTCTTTTAGCGAATAATATTTCTGTTGGAATATTATATCGAATAAGAAAACATATGGGTCAATACAACGTAATTATAATTTTGAATCATTAATAAAATAATTATGATACTGATGAATAGATATTGAATTACTTTAAAACAAAATGACTCCTTTCTCGTAACCTCTATAAAAAACCCAATCTGCGTAACCCGCACATTCCGCATCTGGAATCACACACACTCTTTTATATATATATATATATATATATATATATATATATATATATATATATATATATATATATATATATATATATATATATATATATATATATATATACATATATATGTGTGTGTGTGTGTGTGTGTGTGTGTTTGTGTGAAAAGAGAGAGAGAGAGAGAGAGAGAGAGAGAGAGAGAGAGAGAGAGAGAGAGAGAGGGGGGGGGGGCTCTTAGCTTGTCTTTACGAAAGATTTTTCAGTCGGGTCATAATATATTTCCAAACTAAACATAGATCCTTTTTGTCAACAAGTTGTTTGTGAGAATGGTATAGCAAATAACACAACAAATATACCATATAATTATAAGTTAGAATCATTATAACGATGGAATTAAGATCTGGAGAAATTATACTGAATTTACGTTCATCCATAATTTTTCGTGGTTCCCCTACCATCACACACCAAACAGCTCTAACAAGTACTTCCCCGGCCAACCGTCGTCGCCCCCCCTCCCCCCACCTGTTTCCCTCTTCCCTAACAACCAAACCCTTCTACATCTGAAATTCTGGAATCTATAGATACTGGGGGTGACAGAGGGGGATTGGAGACGACAGGACATTTGCTTTTGACTGTACATCTTACCAGGACCCTGTCTGAGGAAGATGTTGCTGTGTTATGAACAAAATTTAAAGAAATGAATTTGGATATACTGTAAATTGGAAGTACTGGAGAATCTTATATAGAGTTGAGAGAGAGTCACATCTTTTGCTTCAGAGGATATGAAAAGAACAAAGAAAAGAAGGTGCGTTTCCTTATTAGTAAAAATTGTGCGAGTAATTTTTGTGTTTTATAGTATCAATGATAAAATTGTGGAGTCAATTATCGAACGAAATAAGGAGTAAAAATGGAAGAAAAAAAAAAGCATGTGCCAACAACAGAGAATGAAAGACAAATGTTTTCCGTCCAAAACTTTGCCAAACGCCCACGTCTCCTGCCGAGTATGGTATTTATCACCAAATCAAGACGATGGAACCCCCAGTCTTCACAAAACTCAGACGTCTGGCACCGGAATGATTGGCAGCCGCCAAACAGACATTCACCGAAGTGGATGAAATGGGCCTTTGCCAAAAGGTCTCCAGCCCATGGTCGTCACCCCATACACATCGTTCTGAAGAAAGATGGCTCCTCAGTCCGTGCGGGGATTACTGGTGACTGAACATGCAAACAGAACCGGATCACTACCCCCTCCCAAACATCGCCGACGTGACCTCCTACCTGCAAAAAGTGAAGGTTTTCTCCCCGCTCGACCTCCTGAAGGGTTATCATCAGGTGCCTATTAACCCAGAGGACATCCCCAAGACCGCCATCACCACTCCATTTGGTACATACACCTTCAATTACTCTTGTTTTGGCCTTCGTAATGCTGGGGCCACGTTTCAACGTCTCATGGATGGCCTCTTAGGGGACCTCCCCCTCTGTGTATGTTATGTGGATGACATACTTGTGTTCTCTTCCTAAAAAGAGGAAGACCTACGACACCTGCGCATCGTGCTCGACTGCCTGCAACAAAACGGCCTTTTGTCCGGTACGACAAGTGTAGCTTTGGCACCATTGAAGTGTCGTTCTTAGGGCACCGCAACACTCCTGAAGGAGTCCATCCCCTCCCTGAGAAGGTAGCAAACGTTCAGAGCTTCTCCACGCCCTCGACCATTAAAGCTCTGCAGGAATTCTTGGGCAAGATCAACTATTATCACCGTTTTCTGCCA
>NC_090732.1:48064624-48074624 GCF_036898095.1 Palaemon carinicauda | reverse complement strand
CAGTTTCGTATTAATGGCATGACTTGCTCAAGCACCAAAGCAGACTATTTTCTCGCAGCGATCCCCGAGACCACTTTCCAGAAAATATTCATTTTGGCTTTGCGACTAAGAGACACCCCAGAAGCTCTTTCAACAATCATTAGGAATCCAAAAATTTCGCTCGTCCTCATGAAAATGACCAGTATCACTCGCCTGTAACCTTCCAAAAAAGGCAATCATCGTGAAGTGAATCTACTTTGCGACCGTTGGGTACGGAGCCTACCCGAACCTTCACGAGCTGTGATCCCTGATGTTGATATTTTTCCAATGAATGACCCAATGACAAAAGTCGATGCCCTCATGGATAGCCACTTCAACACCTTCAAGACATCCATCAACACTTTCAATTCTGACGAAGTGGGCAACTGTCAATTCTACATCGACCGAAGCTAACATCCACATATACCACCCATTGCTTACGCTCCAGTGACTTAATGACGGCAATTGGCTGCAGTTATGCTACTATCACTCCAGATTCGGGGGTGCTGTGAAGAAATGTGCAAACATTTGTCAGTAGCCAAAAAAAGTTGTAAATAGGCCATCGGCACGAGTCACTAATCTTTCCTTAATACATGGAGCAGGTACAGATTTTTGGTATACATAGGTGTTTGCCGTTTTCTTTCACCAATGCTGCTCTCCAGAATACGACGAAGTCTGTCTAAGGCTTCGTCCACACCAGGCACGACTGGCGGCAAAGTTAGAGGGAAGAGGTTCCCGCGGCAAATTGAAACATAAGGTATCATATGCGGGTGGCCACATTAGAGGCGCGGGAAGCCTCCAACAGCTGCAGCTGCTGCCAAGCTATGTTTCATTAAAAAAAAAAAAAAAACGCGGTGGTTTCGAGCGTCTCCACCCAAGGTTATACCATTTTTCATCAGTTTCTGAAGGGGTACGCGTTCAGTTGTTTGTTTCTAGCCATGGCTAATCAAACATATATTAATAAGGTGTTTCAGAGAGTAAAAGTAAGTAAAATAATGAAGATATGACAATCAACTACAAATGGATGGTAATAAAATAGTGGGTAGCCTTACAATTTTTTGTGCTTTGCAACCTATTTAATCACCATTTACTTTTTTATATATATATATATATATATATATATATATATATATATATATATATATATATATATATATATATATATATATATATATATATATATATATATATATATATATATATATATATATATATATATATATATATATATATATATATATATATATATATATATATATATATATATATATATAACGGATTTTGAGCGAAGCGAAAAATCTATTTTTGGGTGAGATAGCCATGGCGTCCTGATGGAAGGTTCCTTTTTGGTAGCTTCCTTGGGTATATAACTACTAAGATATTCCCAGAGAATTTAACCACAGGTTATCACAGAATTCTAACTTCTGGAGCGAGTATCCTAAAGGTTTCTCATTTAAGACATCGTATATCAACAGGGGACGCATGTATTAACGCGCCACATAGCTATCTACACCCCAAACAGAGTTAACACTTCGGTGTGTAGGGGCGGAGAATAGCTGGGAGCCGTTCCACAGCTAATCTCGTTCGTGGCTACTTTTGGTACTCGAGACGTAAACAAACGGGCGCCATTGCTAAATGACGTCACGTCCGTCCTCATCCTGAAGCCAGTTGCTTGCCGATCACCATGATACAGCAGAGCAGGGTGGGACCTAAAAACTGGACGAAGTAGCAGGGAGGGTCCATCAGGACGCCATGGCTATCTCACCCAAAAATAGATTTTTCGCTTCGCTCAAAATCCGTTTTATTGGCTCAAGCCATGGCGTCCTGATGGAAAAATACCAGAGAATCAATGTATCTTGGTAGATTTTCCTCTATTGGGTAAGTGCCAAAGGCTTTGAACAAGGTAGCATAGAAATCTTAATAAAAGAACCGTAGGGAAGAACCTTCCTGCCCCCTTTGGCAGTGAAGTTCCCACGGGCCATGCCGAGATCAAAGTGGTTATCGAAGGGCTATTCACCTTGCTAGAAGAACCTGAAGAACTTGGAGACGAGACTGAATGGTTGCCATTCGTATCGGAACATTCTCGAAGGCAGACAAGTGGTGGTTGGACACTGTATTGAGAGAAGGTTAGTTTCGTCTCTAGGGTATGAAGAGTAAGTATTCGTATTGGAATATTACATTGCAAAGGTGAATATATAATAAGGGTTAGGACCTTAGTATCTCCATGAACCATAAGGAAGGGGATAATAAAACTATGACAGGCATATATTTCATAGTATAAGTAGGAGCGGATTGAGACGCACAAGTAATAAAATAGGAATTTTATTTGACAATTGCAGAAAATAAATGAATTGCAATAATAAGTAAAGTTAATTTACAGTAAATCATAATATACATAGTAATAAAGACTTGCTCTTGAATCTGAAAGGGAATTTCAAATTTATTAGTAGGCACTCGTTCTCGAGGAACGTCAGTCTTTAATTAAAACACATCATGCTCTAGGCATGCGGCACTTGTGTGACGACTATGACATTTCACCTGCGATAAGAACAGTTATAAGAAAGCACTAAGTGTTTTCGACATCACTACGTATCGCTCGAGGGTCAACATAGGCACCCGAAGAGTTAGAGTCCCAAGTAACTCGCTGTTCTATGCAGAGTTAGGTGCAGGTTTCATAACACTACCTGCGGCTACCACAAAATGTTTGACTTCGTGCACTTGTTTCGCATAATGTTTGAAGAAAACACGCGAGGACTTCCAGCCTGTGAAGCTTTTCAGGCTTTCGAAGTCCATACTCTGAAAGAAATTCAGAGACGATGCAACTTTTCTAGGATCGTGACCGGCGGGTGTACTGTCAGGATCCGCTCTGCGAATGAAGTAGGTGATTTTCGCTCTCAGTTGTTTCAGTGACAGGTCGCTGCCCGATGTTTCTCCTTTGAAGAGTTGTCCTCCACCAAAGATCGAAGTTCTGCGAAGATAGACCTTGAGGCTCTATACTGGGCATAGAGAGGCATCTTCCTTCAGGGGGCATATTCTCCAGGGGCACCATCTCTTGGTGGGTAATTCGTTTTTGGCGAGAAACGTCGGATCCGGGGAGAGGGTAATGTCTCCTGAATCAGTAAACAGGATGTGACCCTCTTCTCTTGATAATGCCACTATTTCGCTGACTCGGGCTCCTGAAGCAAGAGCAAAGAGAAATATAACTTTCTGAGTCAGATCCTTGAGAGGGCATGAATCATTATCCAAGTTGGAGGCGAATTGGAGCACCTTGTCCAATGACCAGGAGATCGGTTTCGGTGGGGGTGCTGGGCGTAGACGAGCGCATGCTTTCGGTAGTTTACTGAAGATGTCGCTGGACAGGTCAATTTGGAAGGCATACAACAGTGGTCTAGTCAAGGCCGATTTGCAAGTCGAGATCGTATTGGCTGCTAATTCCTGTCCATGAAGGTGAATGAAGAAGGACATGCAGAAATCAATGGTGATTTCCTTAGGATTTTTTGCCTTGACGAAAGAGACCCATTTTCTCCAAGATGATTCGTATTGCCGTCTTGTGGATTTGGTCTTGTATTCCTCGAGGAAGTCTAGACTTTTTTTCGAGATCCCAAACCTCTTCTTTGCGGCTAGGGAGAGAAAATCATGAGATGAAGGTCCTTGATTTTCAATGATGAAGCGAAGACAGTCGACTTCTGTACTTGTTGGGAGAGAACTGGGCCCGGGAGAGGGATCAGCTTGGGCTGCAGCTCCAGGACCAGGGGGTACCAGTTGCTCCGAGGCCACTTGGGAGCCACTAGGGCCGCTGTCCCTTTGAAGGTTCTCAGCTTGGAGAGGACTTTCAGCAGAAGGTTGGTGGGAGGGAACAGGTAGATCTTGGACCATCTGCTCCAGTCCAGTGACATGGCATCCACTGCTTCTGCCTTGGGGTCCTCGTACGGGGCCACATACTGAGGAAGTTGATTGTTGTCGCTCATTGCAAAGAGATCGATCTGAAGTTCTGAGACTTGATGAGAGATGAAGGAGAATGATCTTGCGTCTAGAGACCATTCCGACTCTATCGGGCTTGTCCAAGATAGAGCGTCCGCCGTCACGTTGCGGAATCCTTGTAGGTGAACTGCAGACAGGTGCCATTTCTTCTTCTTTGCCAGACGGAAGATTGTCAGAAGCACCTGATTTATCTGGGGCGATCTTGAGCCTTGGCGATTGAGACATCAAACTACCACCGAGTTGTCTAGGGTTAGACGAATATGGATCGAGGGAGGCGGGGAGAGTTTCTTCAGAGTTAGAAGGACCGCCATGGCCTCCAAGATGTTGATGTGAAACGTCTTGAACAGGGGAGACCATGTGCCTCGAGCCTGTTTTTGGTGGGAGTGACCTCCCCAACCCTCCAGCGTAGCGTCCGTGTGGATGTTGAGTGATGGAGGTGGGTGTTGAAGAGGAATGGACCTTTTCAGGGCCTTTGCTTCCGACCACGGCTTGAGGAGAAGTCGAAGTCTGTTTGGGAGCCGTCTCTTGAGGTCTCTTCGAGCGATGGATGCAGAACGTCTCCAGACTCCCGCGGCATCCTTTAGCTGTGCACGAAGCACCGGGTTTGTTACTGAGGCGAACTGTAGAGAGCCTAGAACTCGTTCCTGCTGGCGTCTTGAGATCCGCTTGGATTTCAGTAGTCGCTTGACAGACCCTGCTATTTACTTCCTTTTCTTCTGGGGGATGGAAAGGCGGTGTGACTGAAGGTTCCATTGGATTCCTAACCATTGGAACTTCTGAGCTGGAGAGAGGCGAGATTTCTTCACGTTTATCTTGAATCCCAGGTGTTCTAGGTACTGGGTGACTTTGCTGCAGGATTTTAAACAATCCTCGGGCGATGGAGCCCAGACTAGCCAATCGTCGAGGTAGGCCATCACCTGGACGTCTCGGACGCGGAGCTGTTGTACTATGGCGTCCGCCAGCTTTGTGAAGATCCAAGGGGCCACGTTGAGGCCGAAGGGCATGGCCCTGAAGGCGTAGCTTTTCCTTTGGAGTCGAAATCCTAGGCAGGAGGAAGCGTGATGGTTCATTGGAACGTGCCAGTAGGCATCCGCCAGGTCTATGGAGACCGTGTAAGAACCTCGAGGCAGAAGGGTCCTTATCTGTTGAAGAGTCAGCATCTTGAACTTGTCGCTCGCTATGAACTTGTTGAGGGGGATAAGTCCAGAATGACTCTGAGTTTGTTGGAGTCTTTCTTGGGGACGCAAAACAGTCTCCCTTGGAACCTGGTGGACTTTACCCTCCTTATCACCTTCTTGTTCAAGAGATCTAGGACATATTCTTCCAGAAGGGGGGTTGATTGTTGGAAGAATTGCTGGAAGGTTGGGGGTGGTTGAGTCCAACTCCAGCCTAGACCCTTCTTGACGATGCTGTGTGCCCAGGGATTGAAGGTCCAACGATCCTGGAATTGGCGGAGTCTTCCTCCCACCGGAAGCACTTCATTGCTTCTGGTGTCCCGAGGGCTTACTGCCTCGGCCGCTAACTCCCCTTCCTCCTTTGCCTCTGGAAGGACGGCGAGATGCGTCTCTGCCTGCACCTCTGCTTGAGCCTCTACCTTTGGGACGAAAGGTAGTCGTCTGTTGCTCGAAAGCAGGGGTGAAAACCGGTGACTGTGACAAGACTGCTTGGGTGACCAGCTGAAAGGTCTGCTGTGGCTGAGCTGCCACTTGGGGAGTAGCGGGTCCCGGAAACTGCCGTCTCTGTTGACGTTGCTGGGATTTCTGCTTGGAGGATTTCCTCTTAGGTTGAGGTCCGTCGTCCAGTGAGGATTTCCTCTTCTTTGACATGCCCCACTTGTGGAGAAGGTTCCTGTTCTCCGTGGCGGCCTTGTCGGTGATCTCTTTCACGAGGTCAGAGGGAAAGAGGTGCTTACCCCAGATGTTGGAGGAAATCAGCCTCCGGGGTTCGTGTTTCACAGTGGCACCTGAGAACACGAATTCTCGACAGGCTCTCCGAGCCTTCATGAAGTGAAACAAATCCTTCACCAGGGTTGCCATGTGGGATTTGGCGAGTACCATGTAGTGGTCTGGGACTCTGGTGTCACAAGCCATGATGTCAAGTTGGACCTGGTGGGACATGGATGCTGCAAGCCTCTTCTTCGTATCTTGTTCCCGACGAAGGAGGTGGTCGTTGAGTTTAGGGAGGTCTTCGTTAAACTGACGTCCGGCTACGTCAGGATCTAGCTTTCCCACCATGAAAGTATGCTGGATATCCTTCCAGTGTCGAGCGTCGGGGGGAGTTACTATGGAGAAGGGTCTGCACTCCTCCAGTGCAGGGCAGGGTTTTCCTTCTTCCACAGCCTTGAGGCACGCAGCGAAGGCCTTTTCCATGAAGGGAAGGACTGCATCGTCGGGTGCAACGTAAGTAGGGTGCTTCTTGCTCAGGGCCGGAAGCTTAGAGCAGGTAAAACCCCTACTTTTAAATGCGGTGGCTAGCATAGCCTGGGCCTTCGAGAGATCGAACACTATCTCCTCCTTGGGTTCGGTCTCTTCTTTAGAGGCAAGTTCAGAACGAAGCCGGACGTAACAGTCCGGGTAAGCCTCAAAGTTTGGGAAGAACTCCACATCTTCCAGGGGACCGTGCCGATCTTATCGCTGACAAAGATCCTGCCGGTCGCGATAACCATATGCTCGGCATACCTCCAGGGGTTGGCATGTGAGCATGCAGGGAGATCCTTAACCCTGGATAGGTACGGTGGGTCGTTTGCGACCCCGAGCGTCAAAAAAAAACAGGTTTTTCTCACGTGACTCACCCCTGTGACTGAATTTGTGGGTGATCGACCTGCAGGAGGTGTCTCCCCTACACGCTCTAGTAGTGTCCAGATGTGCATTGCTGTAGCTGTACTCCTTCCCCGATTTCTGAGACGCGTCGGGGTCGTTCGCGTCCGAGTTTACCCTTCTGAGGTAGTTTGCATAATTATCAAAGTTATTACGTATTATGAAATTGTCGTAGAATGGTGCAACTTGTATAGGTTATCAGTTGTGGAAAGTCTTGGTGGATTGTTTGGCTACCATGTGCATGTTTTTTTTTTTAGTTAAAATGTCGTTCATCACCACGAGGACCATTTTACCGCGAGTGCCCCTTTTTCATTTTTTTTCATTTTTTTGCCAAGTCATTTTTCCGTAAGATATTGCCAAATAGTGTCGTAAAACTTTTGCTTGTTTAGTGTTGGAAAGTGTGTCTAGATGATCTGGCTACCCATGCATGACTTTGTTTTTGTCAGATACGACGTAGTTATTGGTATATTGGGTATTTAACTGCGGTTACCAATTTCTGTTTTTTTTTCAATATTTGTAAAAATTACTACGTAGTAAGGACAATTCCTTACTACGTAGTAATAAGGAATATTATTCATTTTTTTTTTATGTTTATGTGTTAGAAAGTGTGCCTTGATGGTTGGGCTAACACGTGCATGTCTTTTTTTTTATCTGAGATGTCGTATATTAGAATGTCGGGCATTTTACCGCGAGTGTCCCTTTTTAATTTTTTTTAATTTTTTTGCCAAGTCATTTTTCCGTAAGATATTGCGAAATAGTGTCGTAAAACTTTTGCTTTTTTAATGTTGGAAAGTGTGTCTAGATGATCTGGCTACCCATGCGTGATTTTGTTTTTGTCAGATACGACGTAGTTATTGGTATATTGGGTATTTAACTGCGGTTGCCAATTTCTGTTTTTTTTTTCAATATTTGTAAAAATTTACTACGTAGTAAGGAATTGCCGTATATTATTGATTTTTTTTCATGTTTATGTGTTAGAAAGTGTGCCTTGATGGTTGGGCTAACACGTGCATGTCTTTTTTTTTTATCTGAGATGCCGTATATTAGAATGTTGGGCATTTTTCCGCGAGTGCCCCTTTTTATTTGTTTTGCATTTTTTTGCTTAGTCATGTTACCGTAAGGAATTGGCAAGTAGTGTCGCAAAACTTATATTTTTATAGTGTTGGAAAGTGTTTCTAGATGATTTGGCTACCCATGCCTATTTTTTTTTTAGCCAGATATGGCGTATATATAAGTATGTGTTCGATTTTCCTGTGATTGCCATTTTTTCGTTTTTTCCCATTTCTTTCAAAATTACTACGTACTAAGGAACTATCACAGAGTAATATTTCATTTATATGTTTATTTGTCGGAAAATATGCCTTGATGGTTTGCCTAGCACGTGGCTGAAATTTTTTTTTTCTGAAATGCCGTATATTAGAATGGCCATTTTTCCACGAGTGCCCCTTTTTATTTGTTTTGCATTTTTTTGCTTAGTCATATTACCGTAAGGAATTGGCAAGTAGTGTCGCAAAACTTATATTTTTATAGTGTTGGAAAGTGTTTCTAGATGATCTGGCTACCCATGCCTATCTTTTTTTTAGCCAGATATGGCGTATATATAGGTATGTGTTCGATTTTCCGGTGATTGCCATTTTTTCGTTTTTTCCCAATTCTTTCAAAATTACTACGTACTAAGGAACTATCACAGAGTAATGATTCCTCTAGATGTTTATTTGTCGGAAAATTTTGTTTACTTTTTTTTTGATTGAATATCATCAAATTTTTTTAGCTAAAATATTGTTTTACATTTTTTTTTTTCGATTTTATTTCCCTTCAAAAAAAATTTTTTGGGTCAGAATTTTAATTTTATAGTCGTAAAATAATCGACAATTATCCAGCAACCCACCATACAATTTTTATGCATATCCAATAATAATTAGATTAGTAAATAACACCTTGAAATTGACATACCCTTCCTACATTTCAAGTGGCAGATTAGGGAGTCTGAGTCAGTGTGGGTGGCGGCCATTTTGTGGACATATCCGAAGCGTAAGCTGCCCTATCTATATATATTCTTGTTCCCTATAGAATTTGTGATATTTTGGTATATTTTTACCTGCATAAATATCATATTATATATTAAATATATGTATTTTTTTACGAAATTTCCAAGTACTCAAAAAATTACCTTTAGATATGGCCCCTGATATAAATGTAATTTACAAAATAATGAAGATTTTTTTACATATTTCTATTTTAGGATAACATATGTTTATTCCCTAAAAAAATTAGCCACTTCCTATTTCATTTGGGTACCCGAAAAAATTCATGAAATTTGGACAAATTTTTTTGGCCAAAAAAAGTTACCCTTTTTTTCTCATTTCAGATCTTCACCTCCATGGGTCTGACTTCATCCAAAATACATCAAGATGTGTCCTAAACATTCAAGAATCAATTCCTAAAAGGATTTGTGTATATATGTATAAACTTTTTTTTTATGAATTTTTATGTCAGGTCTTTTTTTTTTCTACTTAATTTTTTAAAATATTTATAATAAATAGTTTTTCTGCAGATGAGTAGTATTTATCTTTACAGTTGTTTTAAGCATTCATTGAAGTTTTTTTTTGGCAAAAGAAAAAAGGAGGTTACTGCAAAAACTGATTTTTCAAGAATTTTTTTTGGCGTCGGGGTCGTTCGCGTCCGAGTATACCCTTAAAGGGGTGTCCGAGGACCGTACCTATCCAGGGTTAACCGAGATCTTCTTCGGTTCTTTGGACCCCTTCATGGACCTGATGAACTCATGAGTTTCTTTCAGCCTGTCGTCCATAATGGCTTTGATCATCCGGAACATCTCTTGGGCGGATGGAATGGGTTCCGGGGTAGCGGAGGTAGACGGGAGAGACACTTCCGTCGGTGTAGGAGTAGGGCCGGTGATGGAAGGTGGAGCGACCTCCTGCTCCGACTCGGTGTATTCCACCTGGTCCTCTTCATCTTCCTCACCTTGGGCCATAAGGGTCTTCTCCGTGCCCTCCGAAATATCCGACATATGTTCGTCGTTCTCGGAATCCAGGTGGCACTCATACATGGACTGGGCCATGACTACGTCTGGTTCCACCGTGATCTGGACAGTAGGGATCAGTTCTTTGGGCACCACAGAATCGGGGGAGGCCTTTGGGAACAGAAGGGACCTCATTTCTTCAGTG
>NC_090732.1:48042124-48049624 GCF_036898095.1 Palaemon carinicauda | reverse complement strand
TGTTTGTGTGTGAGAGTGTATGTATGCATGTATATAACAAACACACATACACATACATATATATATATATATATATATATATATATATATATATATATATATATATATATATATATATATATATATATATATATATATACATGCACACACACACACACACACACACATATATATATATATATATATATATATATATATATATATATATATATATATATATATATATATATATATATATATATATATATATATATATATATATATATATATATATATGTATGATTTTGCTTATGTATTTTAACGATAAGGTCAACCTCCATTGAATCCTAAAATCTACGTCATCTGAAATGAATCTTTCTTCTAGCCATGTTCCAAGTGAGAGTATGAGATTTCCCTTGTGCATTAGATATTCCTTAATTAACCTAACTGGGTTTTATAGTAGATGCATTGAATTAACAGAAAAATCACGGTGGACTTTCTGAAACCTGGCAGCAAGTGAGGAATGTATGCGTATCTTCACTATATCGGGCAATAATTTAGACCCGTAATATCTAGGTACCTTACCGTAGGAGCCCGTGGCGTGCACCTTCAGAGCAGGTCGTACGAATTACCTTGTCTGGTTACTTGACCTTAAAATGTCCATATGCCGCTAAAAGTTAACGTAGAAGAGTCAATTACCACTTAAGATGCTCCTTCCAATAAGCTTTATTTAATGGTTTATAAAATATTAGCTGTAATGCCTATATTAGGTCATAAATTTCCAAAATGTTAATAGAAACTGAGAAAAACTAATTATTTACCTCACGAAGGAGAAATAGTCAGAATCAAACGAATGATAAACAATACATAGCATATATTGGCAATCATCAACTCAGGAGCTTACTGTAATGTTTTGTAAAAACTCTATTTTCAGAATGCCATTTTACGGTCATCATCAACTACATGGCTTTCTACAAAGATATGGGGATTAACATTTGATGGGTATATACTTTTAGAAAATTTGCACAAAAATTACATGATTTTAAGTATTGAAATGGTTTTAGGATAGAGCTATCAAGAAGTTTTATTGGTTGAATTAAACTAATTAAAAGATGCATACCATACTTTTTAACCAATATCAATCCATTCAATCTCAGTAGGAGAATCAGAAATTTTAGGTATTTAAACACACTCATTAGTTATAGAACATAATACAGCAGGTTTCTCCCTCCGTCATCAGTACAAAATGACCTTTCTGTATAAAACTCAGCTTACATCCTTCAATATGGAATTATAAATGTAAAGTTAGTATATGCTTAATAATGTAAATAAGTGTATTAAATTTATGATTGAAATATTTTTGGCTAATTCATTTCCATGGCTAAATATTCTAAGATTTAATTTACATTCATAAAGGAGTCAAATTTAGATGAGTTCTAATAAACGAGTGTCAGTATCTGTTTCGAATGTTTTTAATAACATTCCTAATCCCAAACTATACTCAAACGGTTGTTACATATTACAACCCTTACAACTAAGCCACTTTGATATTTATATAAGCTGCAGCATAGGTACATGGTTACAACGGCAAGAACAGTGATATGTTCCACATTTTGCACAACTCTACTTCACAATTAATTCTCCGGTATTGGGTCCTTTCCATTAGGTTGGAAGCAAGAGATCATCCATTACTTCATAACCATATAATATTGTATTAGAAATCGTGTGTTATGTGACTAAGTATGCTCTTTTTGTAGGTTGTTTTGTTGCATAGCTAGAAGGTTTTAGGCTCTTAAGATATGACTTCTTAGAATGATGATACATATATTTTTAGGTAATATGTTTTAAAGTGTAAAACACTGTTCTCTGCTTCGGTACTCTATTCAGATACTCTTAAGCCATGACAACTTGACTTTCAATGTTATTTTTAGCTCCAGATACTTTTTAATACTTTTCTGGGTGTGACTTTAGAGCAGCAAGTTTAATCCCAAATGTCAAGAAAAGAACTGCATGCAACACTTGGCATAATTCCCTCCATAGCTGAGCAGTCACCATATAAATGGCAATATACCTGACTGAATCCCCAGATCCAATTTTAATGTTCAGTTCACTACATCCTTGATAATGAACACCAGTTGGTTGCGTGAAGTTCAGTAACAATGTGTGACGGAGCCGAGAGAAGGATGTGAACTCAAAGGCAGTGTGAAAGCAACTGAGTTAGTTTATTAAAGAACCCTCTCCTTTATAAACAAAATCTCAAAGCAACAAGAATTTTCATGTTCAAATATTGACACTGTTACAGAGGAAAAAGCAGACATGATTTTTCAGGTTCTTTTTAGTGCGAGGGAGGAGCGAAGATACAAGCACAAAATGAACTATGTACGATCGTGTGACACACGGTTGGTACATGGCTCCCCCCCTAAAAATGACATACTGTACATGTTAAATAGGTCGCCCTGATCTAGAGAGGCGAACTGTAGGTGGGTCATCTGTCAGAAGATAAGCAGGTTTTAGACGATCAATGGAGACCCAGTCTTCTTTGCCACGAATGTTGAGTAGGAATGCTTTCGGACTGCGGCAGATCACAAGGAAAGGGCCCGTGTAAGGGGGCGTTAGCGGTGGCTTGGTAGTGTCATTGCGCAGGAAGATGTGCGTTGCAGAGTGCAAGTCTGTTGGTATGTGATGCTTCGCTGGGGGCTTGTAAGTCTGGCGGCATAGAGTAAATTTTCCCATGACGTGAGGTATGCGCTGGAGATCATCAGAGGATGTTGTAGAAGGAAAAAATTCCGCAGGGTCGACCAACGGGTCGCCATACACCAATTCAGCTGCCGAAACGTCGAGGGCGTCTTTAGGAGTGGTCCTTAGTCCTAGGAGGACCCAAGGAAGCTGAGTAAACCAGTTGGAATCCTTGCAGCGGGACATCAAAGCTGCTTTGAGGGTGCGATGAAAACGTTCAACCATTCCATTGGCAGTGGGGTTGCAGGCCGTTGTCTATTGTAGGGTGATGACCAGGAGATTCGCTAATGATGTCCACAATTGAGAGGTGAAAGTGGTTCCTGTGTCGGAAGTAAACAGGTAAGGATGTCCTTGTGATGTGGGTAGGGGGCCTACAACGACGACATGAATGTGTGCGAAACAACGCTGAGGTTGAGGAAAGGTGCCCACTCCTGAATCCGTGTGTCGATGTACTTTGGAAGTTTGGCAAGAAGTACAGGCACGGACCCAATCCTTAGCATCCTTAGAAATGCCGTGCCAAATGAACTTTGCCTTCAGCAGCTGTGCAGTAGAACGGCACAAGGGATGTGAAAGGCTGTGAATGAAATCAAACCCCTGCTGTCGCATTGGAGCAGGAATCCAAGGTCGCGGTCTACCAGTACTGATGTCACAGAGGAGGGTGGTGTTGGAGTCTTCGAGGGGGAAGTCTTCCCAAAGGAGGGATGTGCAGGATGTCCTACATGCTTGATACTCTGGATCCTGTCGTTGGGCTTCAGCTAGGGCATTGTAATCCAATTCCAGTTGAACGCCAGCCAACGTGTTCCTTGACAGGGAATCGGCAACGGGATTTATTTTCCCAGGGACGTATTGGAGGGTGCAATTGTATTCAGACACGGCGGAGAGATGTCCGCATTGCCAGGCGGACCAGGCATCAGACTGTCGAGTAAAGGTGTGCACCAGAGGCATGTGGTCTGTGCGAATGACGAAGGGCGTACCTTCTAAGAAATGGTGAAAGTGACGGACAGCCAAGTGCACCGCCAGCAATTCTCGATCGAGGGTAGAATAACCCGATTCTGCCTTGGACAGTTTTCTGCTGAAGAAGGCCAATGGGCGTGGTGAGCCGTTGACCACCTGTTCGAGTACTGCACCAATAGCGACGTCGCTGGCATCGGTAGATAGAAGGAGAGGGGCATGTGGGGTAGGAAAAGTTAGAGCCGCAGCAGGTGATAGAGCCTTCTTTGCATTGCAGAAGGCTGCTTCTGGAAGGGAACCCCACTTCAGGTCGTTTGGCTTGCCCTTTAGGGAGGCGTAGAGGGGAGCAAGAGTGGTGGCAATGGCTGGCAGAAAACGGTGATAATAGTTGATCATGCCCAGGAATTCCTGCAGAGCTTTGACGGTCGAGGGCGCAGGGAAATTCTGATTTGTTGCTACCTTCTCAGGGAGGGGATGTACTCCTTCAGGAGTGATGTGGTGCCCTAAGAATGACACTTCGTTGGCGCAAAAGGTACACTTGTCGTACCGGACTACAAGGCCGTTCTGTTGCAGGCGGTCGAGCACGATGTGCAGGTGACGGAGGTGTTCCTCTTTTGAGGAGGAGAACACAAGTATGTCGTCCACATAACATACACAGAAAGGGAGGTCCCCTAAGATGCCATCTATGAGACATTGAAACGTGGCCCCAGCATTACGAAGGCCAAAACAGGAGTAATTGAAGGTGTATGTACCAAACGGAGTGGTGATGGCAGTCTTGGGGATGTCTTCTGGGTTCATAGGCACCTGATATTACCCCTTCAGGAGGTCGAGCGTAGAGAAAACCTTCGCTTTGTGCAGGTAGGAGGTCACGTCGGCAATGTTTGGGAGGGGGTAGTGATCCGGTTTTGTTTGCATGTTCAGGCGCCTGTAATCCCCGCACGGACGGAGGGAGCCGTCTTTCTTCAGAACGATGTGTAAGGGTGATGACCATGGGCTGGAGGCCTTTTGGCAAAGGCCCATTTCTACCTTTTCGGCGAACGTCTGTTTGGCGCTGTCAATCGTTCCGGTGCCAGACGTCTGAATTTTGCGAAGATTGGGGGTCCCATCGTCTTGATATGGTGATAAATACCGTGCTTGGCATGAACCGTGGGCGTTTGGCGAAGTTCGGGATGGAAAACTTCCGGGTACGACGTGAGGAGGTGGGCATAGGCATCCGTGGGTGCGCTAATGTGGAGAGCGAGGTTAGAGGGGCCGGGGTGAGGAGGTGTCGACAAGTACGAGTCAGTGAGCGACATCGGCCAGAAGGTGGAAATGAGAGAGAAAATCCACACCGAGGATTGGCAATGTGACGTCAGCAACGAGAAACTTCCAATTGAATTTACCATTTCCGAGCGATAATGTGAGATTCTCGTAATCGTACGTGGGTATCGCAGATCCGTTGGCAGCTACCAAGCGGACGTCGGCAGATGTAGACAGACTATGTCGTGTCTTGAAGAGTTTCCTAGGCAAAAGAGAACGACAAGCACCCGTGTCTACCAAAAGTCGCACGCCCGTTCTTGCATAATGTAAAAAGAAAAGATTAGAAACACGTGAGGCCACCGCCACGAGCAATGGCCTACTTACACGTTTTTTGGCCACTGACAATTGTCGGCACATTTCTTCGCAGTTGCCCCGAATCTGAAGTGGTGGTAGCAAAACTGCAGCGGATGGGAGGTAGTAAGTGGCTATAGAAGTCGTTTGTTGGGGCGCGAGCGATTGGTGGGTGGTGGGCGGCTTTGTCACTGCTTCGGCACGTTATGATGTAGGCGTGTATGTCCTACGGCATTCTTGTCAGCTTCAGTTGACGTTGAATAAACATCTTCTTCGTCAGGGGTGGAGGCGTTGATGGAGGTCTTGAAGTGTCTGTCCATAAGGGCGTCGGCTGTGGTCATCAAGTCCTTTATGGGTAAACTATCGACATCGGGTTTGGCAGAGCATATAGGTCTGGGTAAACGGCGTATCCAAAGTGCACGAAGTAGGTTCACCTCACGAGGAGAGCCGTCTATGGCAGGTTGAAGGCGAGCGATACTGGTCATTTCCCTGAGGGCAATTGAAGCCCTTTGGTCCCCCAACGGTTGTTGCGAGAGCTGAAAAAGCTTTGCTACACGGGCGGCGGGCGACGACGAGTACTGCTGCAGAAGGTATGTTTTGAGGGCGTCATACGCTATTGGGGTGTCTTCTTGTTCACAAAGCCAGTCGGATATTTCCGGAAAGGTGTCCTCGGGTATCGCCACGAGAACATAATCTGCTTTGGTGGTTGAGCGAGTCACATCCTTGATAGAAACTGGACTTTTGCGCGCTGAAACCAAGCAAACGCCTCTCCGCTTGCGAACGGTGAAAGTTTCAATGTGGCAGCCGCAGCGCCAACTTCTGTAGAGTCCGTCATAGTACTAACGATAGAGGATCGAGGGGGGTGGGGGTGGAAGGCGGTGGAAGCGAGTCGACTTCCGGGGTCACCTATGTGACAGAGCTAAGAGAAGGATGTGAACTCAAAGGCAGTGTGAAAGCAGCTGAGTTAGTTTATTAAAGAACACTTTCCTTTATATACAAAATCTCAAAGCAACAAGAATTTTCACGTTCAAGTATTGACACTGTTACAGAGGATAAAAGCAGACATGATTTTTCAGGTTCTTTTTAGTGCGAGCGGAGAGCGAAGATACAAGCACAAAATGAACTATGTACGATCGTGTGACACATGTTGGTACAAATGCATATTAGGTTTGCTTCTTTTACATCAAAATTAAGTTCTGGAACAACAGATACCAATGCAGCAGACAACTTCGTGAGCGAGATTATATTCATCTGGACCTTTGAAATTCCTGATATGAATAAATCTCTGGTGTTGTATCTTTCCGTAGATGACCTAAAACCATTTGATAAATCCTTTCGTTCTGAAAAGTGGGAGAAAATGAATCAATATCATCAAATTATAGCCATCTAATTCAATCTTGATTACAAAAAAAAGCTGGAAATACAGAGGAAGGAAGAAGAATTTATATTATAAAAAAGAAACAGACTCAGAGGTCGAATTCGTGTACAAGCAAAACCCGAGAATACAGAGGAAAGTAGAAGAATTCACATGATTTCCACTTTGTCTTGTTCCCAAGTAATGGCCAGAACCTCTCCATTACCACAGGCATTATTGTAGTGCAGTTCTATTGGAGGCTTATTTTTCCTTTTCTGACGCTTTGAATCTTTCATTGACATTTCAACATAAGAATCAAACACAAAATATATTTTCTTAAGCAAACACTGATTTACACTGAGTTGCATTTAAGGTATTGTTAAAATAATCTCCAAATATTCTTACATTAAATATCCTAATTTTATGAACATTGGCCATTACATCTACAATGAACTGTCTTTAAGGTGATTTAAGGTGTAGTTGTATCCCCAATCTTCAATGGTTTCCCCAGCTTCTGAACTATGGAACTCTTTGTTTTTGTACCAGCATCATCAGATATAAAGCAGAGAAAATATCATATTGAAGTAATTCATCTATAATGTTTCTTCTTCCCTTAGAGACATCATGCATCCAATACAAGTGATCATCTTCACGCTGAGTTGATTTATGTGAGTATTTTCCTGATGACTGGCTTGGCTGATAGAGTAAAGTAAGTGTTTTTAGACTTGTCCTGTGAATTGTGGCAGAGAGGCAAACTTCTTTGTTGGTAAATCTTCCTTTGCAAAAAAATCTCGTATATAGTCTTGCCAATGTTTTCAACCTATAACAATTGTTTCCTCATATCCTTGGTTGCCATTTCATTTGTCATGATTGTGAAGTCTTCGTTCTTC
>NC_090732.1:48029624-48037124 GCF_036898095.1 Palaemon carinicauda | reverse complement strand
ACAGTGTTAAACATCTCCATCACAGGAGTATAGCTGGTTTGGTCGGATGACCAATTCAGGTGAAGTATAGATATGAACTGCCTAAATTATCGATGTCACAGATATCGTATGTTTAGTTGTCCCAGCATTTAAACACAATATGTAAACTTTACATTCGTCTAGGAAGACACCTGCATCCGGTGACGTCACAATCTTTCACACGGTATGCATTTGTGTTGATGCTTCAGAAAAATGTTGCATTGCTGAGGGATGCAAAATACATCCTGTTATGATTTTATCTGACTACAGCAAATCTCACGCTAGCATCTTCATCCACAATGACATATTACGTCATGTGTTTTAAACATGTAATAACTAATTATTACATTAGCTCGGCCAGCTATCTCAATTTTTTATTCTAAAAATCTAACTACACGCCAAAATATGTTTACTAGGAGTGTGACTGGATATATGTATTATTCTTTGTTTAACTTTAGCCATAAGCAAATGAGGACGAATGTCCAAATAGGCGCATAAAAAAAAATAATAATAACAATAATGCATATGAAAAGACATCACCAAAGCAAAGAAAAAAAATGCATGATAAATACAGATCACATATATGGTACATTGCTTAGCAAATGATTATATGGTACCAAAAAAAAATACTGATATATCCTACATATGATTCGGTAACTTATTAAAGAATAATTGTTACCTTTGTCAGAAACATAGATTAACACAATACGGTAACTAATAAAAATATTTGTTACCTTGGTAAAGATTCAATTTTAGTGCACAAACACGAATTCCTGGTACGTACACGGACCACGGTTTCGTACATACATATATATATATATATATATATATATATATATATATATATATATATATATATATATATATATATATATATATATATATATATATATATATATATATATATATATATTTATATATATATATATATATATATATATATATATATATATATATATATATATATATATATATATATATATATATATATATAGGGCTGATATATTTTATTAGATGCCCATAGATTCTGTTATTTTTTATTTTTTTCTCTTTTCTTTTAACATTCTGGCTTATATATTTTATTAGATGCCGAGAGAAAAAAAAGGATTTATTTTTTAAATGTTTTTTAAATGTATTTTTAACAATGCAAATGTTCTATAATTTCTTCAATTACATATTACTAGCGTACTAACTGCTTTTCCTACACACGCTATTTCCAGACCATTTTACTCCTTTAGCGAATGAGGTGGCCACTTCAAACGGCTTTAAACTGAATTAAATAAGGAGTTTTGTCTGGACATGGCAAAACGTTCTGTTTTAGCTGCCAACTGTTCCGTAACCTACGCTAAACAAGGATGTTCACGGCGATAAATATCATCACCGTCACACTTAATCCTGCTAGTAGTAAGGGGTGAAGAAATTCCTTATAAGTCGGTGACAGGTGGTCCATCTCGGTCAATTTCATCAACCGCTTGGCTACCTGTTTGTTGTATGGGAGAGGTAGTGATGGCATTGTAGACGTCCACGGGAAGTTTGCAAAGTAGGCTCGTTCTCTGATGATAGTCCTTATCCCGGTCACCATGGAATTAGGGGAAGTCCCGATACAACCATCTGCTGCAACAAAGATTTTTGCATATGACGTGGATCCGTCCGGACATGATACAATGAAACCGTCCTTGTCGTATTGTATCCACGAGCCATTGTTCAGTCTGCAATTGAACTCATTATTGTCAAAGGATAAAGCTTATCCAGACAATTTTCACTTGTATGGGAGAGAGCATCGTCTAGCACTATACCTAACTCGCATGAATCCATTAAGTTTTTATGGAATTCAAATGAGTCAGCTGTACATATTTTTCTATCCATTACGTCTGAACAGTGAGTTAATTGATTTAAGTCTTTAATGACCGTATATGTTTCCTTGTCTGGGGAAATCAATACATGTCCTGTCAAACTGGATATTACTGGATTTGAGTGATTCGTCATGAAAGTCGGAAATGGTGATATCCTGTAAGATTGCCAGGCATCAGAAGAATCAAAGGGAATTGTAATCATAATCTTGTTATTTTCAACGCTTACTGTAATTAGGCTGTAATAAAATTCTAACCTACGTTCGCCTAACAAAGGAACATAGCCTAGTTTATCCCTTCCGTTCTCCAGAACTAACTTTAAGTATTTTATAGGCAACACCTTTAGTTGCTAACGTGATAGCTTCTACATAATCCTCTGATTTCTCAATGAAATGTGCAATTCTGTTATGTATGTGATCTATCTTTGAATCATAATACGTTAACGTTGCCAACAAATCCTGTACTTCCATAATCTGACTGATATTACTTGAATGCTCATTTACTAAATCCATAATTTGATTGATTGAAGCTAACTGATTCCTTAGTTCTGACATAATCAATTCATCTTCATAAGTCAAGAACTCAACTCGTCTTTCTTTATGTTCGTGTCCTACAGTCCACATCAAAAGGTCACGAGCCAAAGATTCTGTCTCGTAAGTCTTATTTTGCAAGTCATCAGATAGCATCTCTGCAACTTTTAATGCCGATCCTAGCGAACTATCTGTAGTCAAATGAAAATGTCTTCTATGCAACTCATCTAATGAGACAGAAAACCCTGAAATGGCGCATTTAAGCTAGTGAAATCATTCTCTGTAAGAAAAATTGCTTGCATATGCACTTCGACATCTACGTTGCTTGATGTAATAAATACGTCTTCTTGTCTTTCAACTATAGTGCCATATTTAAAATCTATACTTTTAGTTTTTGAGCTCGTCCCACACGAGAAAAATGTCTGAGCGAACAATATCACTCCCAACAACAAAAAATTCATCTTGAAAACCTGTAACGAGAAAAATATATGTAATTACTCCTGTATTAAGAAGAAAACTTTTAATCACACAAATAAAAAATTTTCCCTCACTTCTTTCCCTCTCTTTTTTTTCTTTTTTTTCTTTTTCTTATGTGAGCCAATGGTACTATTCTCTCATCCGTGGGTTGGGATACATTTTGAACTCTAAACCTATTGGCCGTTAATGTTTCCAAAATGTTAAATGGGCCTTCAAACTTAGGTGTTAGTTTATAATTGAGTCCTTTACATACATTTATCTGTATATATACATTATCACCCACGGTATATGTTTTAGTTGGCTTCGCTATTTTATCATGATTCCTTTTCATTATGATTTGTGATTCTTCTAAATTCTTTCGAAGGATATCAAAACGACTTTTGCTTGCATTTATACATTCTTTTAAAGGATTTGATAAATTAGTTGTAGGCGTTAATACATGAAAAGGCGTTCTAACTGGGGTACCATACAATGCTTCATGCGGTGACATTTTAATGTATATATGATATGAATGATTCAGAGTACTCAGTGTCGCAGGTATTGCAATATCCCAGTTGGGGTCTGATCCCCCTAGTGTTACTCTTAATATACTTAAAACCTTCCTATTTGCTCTTTCCACTAGCCCATTCGACTCTGGGTGATATATCATGGTATTTATTTTCTTTATGCTAAGGAATTCACACAATGAGGTAAGAAAGTGATTATTAAATTCACCACACGAGTCTGAGATTATTATGTGTGGAATTCCATGTTTACAAATGTAACACTCGTAAAACTTCCTAGCGCATTCAATCGCAGTTTTAGTTTTAAGCGCTATTAGTTCTGTATATCGAGTTAAAGCATCTATAATTACTAAGAGGTGCTTATTTCCTCTGTCTGACTCGTAAAATCCTGTTAACAAATCTAAATGTATTCTTTCAAAGGGTTGATTGGGCATGGGATAAGCCCCTAGGCTGACAGGTGTTTTCGTATGCCCTTTGTTTTCCTGACATGTGCAACAATTAGCTATGTGTCTTTTTATATCTGTAAGTATCGTATGCCAATAAAACAATGATTTGGCTTTCTGTGACATTAATGAGAACCCCGGGTGTCCATGTAATGGATTTGCCTGCAACCAATTCAGGACAGTGGAAATAAATGAGATTGGTACTACTACCTGGTCGTTAGTTACATGTGGTGTATTGCGGGTTTTCCTTGTCACAGTCCTACACAGAATATTATCTTTGATTATATAATTCTGCTGCTTATACTTTATATATCCCTTTTCCTTATGATTGCCTTTCAAAGCATTTATAATTGTTTCTATTTTCTGATCTTTTCTTTGCTCAGTCTGTAATAATTTAGCGCTCTAGCCTAAATCTTCTTGTTCAGATCTTGTTTTAACAATAGGCATGGATGTTGATATATCTATTAATTCAGCTAAAGGCTCCGTACAAGATGACACGGGGTTGCGTGATAATGCATCCGCAATGATATTTGCTTTCCCAGGTAAATACCCAATTCTTACGCCAAAATCTTGAATGATCAAATGCCACCGAGTTCGTTTAGGGCTGTGGTTGAAGCCTTTAAAGAACTCGGTTAGTGGTTTATGGTCAGTAAGAAACCTTAACGGGATAACCGTAAATTATGAACTTAAAATGCACTATTGAATTAACAATAGCTAGCCCTTCCTTGTCTATTACTGCATACTTACTTTTGGAAGTTCTCAGTTTTCGAGAATAAAAAGCTATCCGGAAAAATTGTTTATCATATTACTGAAGCAATACCCCTCCTACTCCTAAGTCTGAGGCGTCTGTTGCAATGAAGAATTCCTTACCGATGTCAGGAAATTTTAAGATAGGAGAACTACACAGTTCATCTTTCAAGGTATCAAACGCCTGTTGATGATGCTCAGACCATATGAAATCTACGCCCTTCTTCGTAAGATCAGTTAAAGGAGCGGCTATTATTGAATAGTTGCGTATAAAACACCTGTAATATCCACTACAACCCAGAAATTGCTGTATTCCCTTGACATTAGTAGGTATGGGAAAATTACGTATAGCCAACACCTTATCATGGACTACTTTAAGACCTTGGCTTGACACCATGAAACCCAAATATATCTTTACCATTAAGTTATGTTGTTTTAATCTCTGTAGTACTAGTTCTAACTTACGTAGATGTTCTTCTAAGGTGTTGGAAAAGATTACAAGATCGTCCATATAGGCATGCAATATATCCCCTAACAAGTCTCCAAACACTATGTTAATCATTCTTGAAAATGTTATGGGAGCACAACGTAAACCAAAAGGCATCCGTAAAAATTCATAATGTCCCCTGGCTGTGCTGAAGGCTGTGTATGGGATACTATCTTCTTCTAATGATATCTGGTGAAAGCCTTTAAGTAAGTCCAAACTGGTAAAATATTTATTCTGACCTAACAAAGACAAAATATCGTCAGTACATGGCACTGTGAATCGATCAGGGATCGTCTCCTCGTTTAGACGACGCAAGTCGACGCAGATATGCCATGTTCGATCTTTTTTCGGTACAACTATTAATGGAAAATTATAAGGGCTGTTTGATTTCCTAATGACTCCTTCTTCTAGCATTTTACCTACTTCATCATTTATTTCATTCTGGAATTTCATAGGGAGTCTGTACGAGAGTACATAGATAATTTTCTGCTTGTCCTTTAACCTTATTTGATGCTCGATCACATCTGTTTTTCCTAAGGATCCATCCGTAGTGGAAAAAACATCATGATATTTAGTTAAAAGTCCCAAAATTTTCTGCTGAATTTCTTCGTCTTGAATGTCTTTATTGATTTTATTTTTAATAGATTGTAAAAGGGATTCATCCGAAACTGATTGAGCATGATTGATTTCAGCAACGGTAAGAATATGATGTTTATAAACTTCTACATCTAAGATATGTTGATTTTTGTGAATTACTAAAGTGTTATTTAAATGATTACAGACTTCAATATTACATTGTTGATGTGAGCCTACTGTATAAATAGCTTGTGTGACAGACAATCCGTTAGTTTTCAAAGTGTCGGAAAGGATTAATATTTCAGATCCCGGTAATGTTTTCTTTATTTGCACTATTAAATTCGAAGGTACGTTTGGCTCGATAGGTTGCGTGCAAGATGATATTACGGGTGAACGAGAATTCTGCTGGGTCGCGTACATTATTTCTTTATTAGTGAGACAAGTTATTGGTTCTTCAATGTACGTTACGGTTACATTTGTCATCTCCTTTTTATCCAAAACTGATTTTAAGGTATTAGAAGACTTATAGAATTTCCCTTTGATATACACGCCGTGGTTGGCAGGGGCTAAGATAATGTTTTGATTTCCCATAGATGGGTATCCTATAATTACAGCTGGATACATATCAATGTTTTGTACAACAACAAATGTATCGGCAAACGTGCGTTTACCGAATTTGAATTGAACATGAGTTATGCCTATGACATTTAATTCATTATTTCCTATATCCGAGAGTCTAACTCCGGATTTTTCTATCGGAAAGTTCGAAAACAACAAATGATGTGACCTCAAATCCATGATATTACGTGGACTACCAGAGTCAAAAAATAACGTAAAGGATTTGTGTTCTAAATTTACAGCATATAAGGTTGGTCGTAACTCATTTTGGCTTATTATCATATGAATTCGTTGCAAATCTACGGAAGCATGCACTGTTTTACTTAATTCGGACGTGTGTTTCATAAGAAAATCTATTGCCTCACAATGATCTGATAAAACATTAAATTGAATATCCAGTACTATTGATGTTGACATGAATGACCTTGACCCAACATCACTCTCTTCCCCACTGGAGTTAATTATGTGGTATTTGCTTTGCTCTGCACATTCTGAAAATTAGTCTGACCTTGCAAGGTCTGGTTTGACGACCCAGGCTCAGCGATATTTGAAGAAAGGCTTGTTTGTTTCCGACTCTGAACTACATTGACATTCGGCTGTTTCTTCTTATTGTTAAAATGAGGATTTTTCTTTTTATTTCCATATGGAATTGACTGTGGAATTGACTGTGTATTTCTGGGATTCTGTTGTGTCTTACGCGAGTAACACTGACTGTACGAATGAGTCGAACTATTATGTACCGAACAGAATTTCGTTCTGCAGTCCGCGATCAAGTGACCTTGACATTTGCAATTATAACACGTGATTCCCGCTACTTGACTATTATTAACTACGTTCACTTGTTGTGGCTTTGTTTCATTCTTTGCAAAAACTTGAGTTAACACGGGGTCGAGGTCTGGACACCTAGCCATGTGTTTCTTTATTTGTTTATATACATCCAATTCCGTACTTACAGGCGTTAACTTTTTATCAAAACGCCGCACTAAAGCTTCAGGCGACATAAGTGTCATGCAAGTTAAATACATCAATCGTAAAAACTTTTTCACGGAGATGTTATCTCTAGTAACCCAAGTGGAATTACCTAAAATATCCTGATATTCATTAAGCCTATCAGCTATGAGAGGTGCTCTCTCAATAACATTAAGCCGATTCGTAGTGGCTTGATTAAGTGTATTTCTTAACGTTAATACTACATCCAAGGCTTCTTCACCCCCATAGACCACGCGTAACCTAACTTTGAAATCATCCCAG
>NC_090732.1:48009624-48017124 GCF_036898095.1 Palaemon carinicauda | reverse complement strand
CTACAAGACATATAATAAATACTACATTACTGCTATTGAAGAAAAGCCAGGAATGACCAAGGAGAGCATTTAGACAGGAAACCAGATGGGGCTGAAAAACCTATGAATTCAGGGGGTGGCTATGGTGTAAGAATTAGTCAGAGAATTAGAATGAAATCTCTGTGGAAGCAAAGAAGAAGCGTATACCCATCAAAAACAGGGATGGATCTGTTTTAACTACAGAAGATGAAGAAAGGCAATGTGGGGTGGACCATATTATTAAGGTCATGAATAAAAGATCTAAAGGGAATAATTTGATTGATATACCTAAAGCAGATGAAGACCTCGGAGTGCATATAAATGAATTCAGAGTGTTTGAAGTTTAAGCTATTATAAAAAAACCCAGGAGATGGAAAGCCCCTGGTTACGATGGATTAACTGCTGAGATGAGACTGGCCGAAAATGAAGTGACACCCAAAAACCTTATACAAATATTTTATAGAATGTGGCATGTAGAAGCAAAACCTGATTAATATGAATTAGGAGTGTTGATACAAATGGCTAAAAAAGGAGACCTGACTGATTGCAATAGTTACAGAGGCATCACACTTACGTCAGTTGTAATGAAAATATAGAGTATGATTATTCTAAGAAGACTGGAGAGAAATATTGATGAGATGCTGGAAGATCAACAAGCTGGATTTCGAAAAGATAGAAGTTGCATTGACCAAGTTTTCTTTTTGAGACATTTTGTACAACGATGCAAGAAATATAAAAATCCACTTTTGATGGCATTTGTTGATTATAAAAAAGCTTTTTATTTTTTGCAGTGTCTAATTCTGTGGGGAGTCCTGCGTTGCTATAGAATTCATCTTAAATATGTGAATTTGATTAAGTCTGTTCCTGAGCATAGCAAGTGTAAACTTAATGTTTATGGAGTCCTATCAAATAATTTTCAGTGAACAGTGAAGTATCCCAAGGGAATGTTTCATCCTCCTCATGCATTTTGCAATTCATAGAGCAGTTGGAGATGGTGGAGAAGTATTGGACTGAATTGGTAATAGGAAACTAGCTGACATGTAGCAAATTTATGATGATGTTCTTATAAGCAAAACACCACAGGATTTGCAATGCTTACCAGAATGCATTAAATATCACATGAGATTGGGCTGAATTTAAACAAAAGAAACATAGAGATAGTGAGAACGGAATATGCAATGGAAGATGAAATATCATTGTGTAGAATCATTGAAATATTTATGAACTCTCATCTCAAATACACGGTGTTGAAAATTGGAGTTTAATAAAAGATTGAAAAAAAAAAAATACACATTGGCTTAGTTAACTAAGATCAAATCACCTGCAATTACATGTAAATATCAGGTTATACATCAGTTTAATGAAATCGGTGTAACTTTATGGAGATGAGTCATTGTATGACAATGAAATAATCCCAATAATTTCAGTAGATTTAAGAACAAAGACCTTAGAAGAATATTGTGAGTTTTATGGCAGGATAGATTTGAAATCAAACTATAGGAATTATCACCCGAGTGTCGTATATGGATGGGATCATAATGACGGGTAGATGGAGATTGTTTGGGCATGTTCTTCACATTCCCAAGCGAGATTATTTCACAAAACATTTAACTGGACTCCATAAGACACTAGAAGAGTTGGAAGACCCAGGACTGTATGGCTGAGGACTATGAAGCGTCAAGTCGGAGATGATGAATATACCCATATCGAAGAGCGACTGGCAAAATTCAAGCGATGTCCTTTGCGTCAATGGGGGAAGGAGGAGATGATATACACGTATTTATGCGTGTATATATATATATATATATATATATATATATATATATATATATATATATATATATATATATATATGTGTGTGTGTGTGTGTGTGTGTTTTATATATATATATATATATATATATATATATATATATATATATATATATATATATATATATATATATGTGTGTGTGTGTGTGTGTGTGTGTGTGTGTGTGTGTGTGTGTGTGTGTGCACCTTCTCTTGATGGCCGTAATTTTCCCGGTTATTCTTTTTATCACCGGGACAATTTTAACATGATGATCGGCTGCTTACCCAAGATTTAGTAAGGTTGTGCAGTACAGAGTACTGCACAACCTTACTAAATCTTCACTTCTTGTGAATAACATCACTGATAATGAGCATGAATCGCTTCATCTTTTTGAATAACTATATTTTGATATATGTATGTTTATGTAATATACAACTGTTGGTTTACGTGCAGGTAATTTGAAAGAATTAGAATAACTAGATTTTGGAACTTTCAGTAAAATCTTTAACGAAATGTCTTTACCAAATCTTTCATTCGTATAACGCTATCATAAAAAAAAAGATAAATAAAAACAAAATAAGATAAAATAAAATGTTACAAGTAGCACATATATTTTTTCTTGAGTAGAGCTCTGCTCTATATTACGTAAAAAATGTAAAAACTACCTTGAAAAATAGTGAGCATCCCTTCCGAGGTTCACCTTATGGTTTTGATATTGTTTCTTCAGGTTTAGCTGGCCTTACGCCAGCCAGGGATATTGGTCGGAGAGAAAGATATGAATGCTCCTCTTTGTTTTTCAAAGAACTATGTTACCTATTGAATTTCTTTGTTACAGCAGCTTTTTTCCTCCCCATTGATATTTTTTTAAAAGAGTGATTTTTTCATCATTATAAGTGTTTATAAGAAGGTACTCAAGTATGAATAATAATTTACTGACATGCAGGAATTCCTTGAATGACATTATTTGATAAAAAACGCTGCTATCTCCATTAAACATGGAAAAAATTAATTTCTTTCATGAATAGAAAAGTAAAGATTGTTTTCATTAACTTGACAAAATATACATATAAAGTCTTTACCCTGTTTATGGGGAGAATTCTCTCTATTAAAAGCAATTACTATGAAACACATCAGTAAAAAGAAAACTGTAAACATAAATACATATGTGAAATTGAGCACATGGATATAAAACTCCATAAATCACGTGGAACACCCAGCAAGACTAGAGAACAAAGATATAAAGACGATAATGATATAAAGATGATAATTTTCCTTTGGTACCTCTTCCAAAGCATTTGTATTTTGTTGTACACCCTTTTATTCGACAAAATATGTAAGAGAAAGACAATAATTTATTTACACAGACATGTCTTTAACCACACACTTCTTCAACATGTGATGAGCAGTTAACTAGCATACAGGAAGATTATTATGAATGTTTCAGCCCTCAATAGAAAGCTTTCTGTTCTGGAAGTGGCTCCAGATGGTGATATCTATTTTTTTTTTAAGATTGAATTTCTAAGTTAAGTTTATATGTTAATGGGGTTTGACGATTTTCTGTAGTCATCCTTGTTATGCTTTCACACCCAACGTTTTTTACGTCTTCTGATTAAATGATTAATGTCACATGTAACTGCATTTGTTGGAACACAAATAAAACCGAAAAAATCATTTAGAAAATATGAGATCAAAACAATTTTAAACTTGAAAGTAGCCAACATATGCACTGCACCAACAAATAGGGATCTAAATGTAAAACATAATGAAACAAAATCTTGAAAGAAAAACTGGACCCCTTATTTAAATTATCTTAATAACGTAAAGGTAAGGGCGAGGGGAAAATATAATCCCCGTTTATACATATAAAAAAGAAAAAAATAGAAAAAAAATATGTAAAAATATAAAAACAAAATTATAACAATTTTATTGATACATACATGGAATGTTGATAATTCGAGAAACAATATCACAGTTTAATAGTAAAAAAACAAAAAACAAGAGAGAGGGAGAGAAAATCAAAATACAGAAATGATTTCGTGAAATACAAATATAAGATTAGAACAATTTGATTGATAGACATGTGGAATGATGATAATTCAATTTTACAGGGTAACTTCTTATTTTCCATTTATTGGACATGTGATTAGAGATGTGAATCCCGAATTTAAAACAGGAACGTAACTATCAACTAATGACTGGTAACTTATTATGTTCTAATATTCAACTACTCAACTTGACTCTCAAAGTAATATAAAGGTAGTTTTACACCTACGCACTTTTGTTACAGGCAGTTACGGCGTCGGTCAGCAAGAAGCCGCCAGAAAATGCACTAAAAGGTGAGGACGTCACTGGCGGTGTCTAGCACAATCCACCAAAGTACTGTAAGTAGTAGGTTGGCCGGGGAACCAGCAACCCATAGAGATACTACCGCTTGAGAGTTATTGGGCGCTTGTTTAGTCAAACAGTACTACACTGGATCCAACTCTCTGGTTACGGCTCATTTTCCCTTTGCCTACACGTATACCGAATAACCTGGCCTCTCATTTCCATATTCTCCTCTGTCTGCATAACCCTGACAGCACCAAGATTGCCAAACAATTCTTCTTTGATCAAGGAGTTAGCTACTGCACTGTAATTGTTCATTGGCTACTGCTATTTTCTTGTTGATAAGGATAAAAGAGGCTCTTAAGCTATGGTAAGCAGCTCCTCTAGGAGGGGGACACTTCAAAATCCAACTATTGTTCTTTAGTCTTTGGTTGTCCCTTGCTTAAAGGTACACTCATGCTCCTTATTCTATTTTTTTCCCTCTTTGTTTTGTTATTTTTAGAAGTTTTTGTAGTTTTTATATGAAATATATACTTCAATATTGTTACTCGTCTAAAGCTATTTTATCTTAATTGTTCATTACTTGTAGTTTATCTATTTTCTTCTTTTATTTTCCCTTATAGGTTATTTTCCCAGTTGAGGCCATTTGGCCTTATAGCATCATGCATTTCTAACTAGGATTGTAGCTTAACAAGTAATAATAATAATATCAGGCCTAATGTCGTAGGAACCCACAACGTTTTTAAAAGAATTCAAAATCTTGTGCGGCGTCTGGCAATCTGATGAAGTCCCACTAAACCGTAAGCGGTGTAGCACGGCATTGCAACATAAAAGGTAAGAACTTGCAGAGGTCCCCATGATGCCGTACCGCACCATGCATGCCCTAGTGCAGGTTTTTACCTACTGCGTTGAAGTGTTACAGTGTAACAGTGTAACGTTATGGAGGCTTGCGGTGTCCCTACGGCACCTTCATACTCGATTAACAAAGGGCGCGAACATGTTGCAGGACTTGCGGCGTGTTATGACGGCTACTGAGATTGCAGGGACGGTTGCCTCAGGAGTCTAGGAACCAATAAATGGGGCCGTACAGAAAACGGGGCATCATTCGCGCTCTGACAGCTTGACAATACTGATTAAATAACACAAACAATGTATGAATATATGCACAATTTCTTTCCTAATATTAGATATCATTGTTCATTTTATACTATTCATAATGTTTCTTTTTGTAATAAGTATGTTGAAACATTGACTTGTATTCACACTTTCCTTATTGATGATTAATTTGTTTCACGACAATATATATGATGATAGGATTGGGTAAAATTAAATTGAATAATGAAATAGTATGATCATAAAGAATATTAACATGAAGAAATATAACGGAAAATATAACATGAAATATGATATCTGGAATATAAAATAAAAAATAGAACTCGGAAAATAACTTGAACTATAAAATTACATGTATCATGAAATAAATACGGCCATTAAATTATTTAATAACATACAAGGTAAAGAATGGTAATATATTACTGAGAACATGATCAAATGAACATAAACACATACAAATGATAATGAAAATATAATTAACATTAACTGGACATGCTTAACAGGGGAACAATAAAAAAAATCACTAACAGACTGAAGACATATTGACTTCAGTTGATAATATATGATATTTACAGTTGAAAATGTTATGATATAAATTAAGTCACAACTTCATTTTCTTACATTCTATGCCTTTCCTGTTTATTTAGTAAGTATCTTTGTTATGCCCATCATTTGTTTCTCATTTGTCTGGGCGTGAAATGAAGGATGTGCTAGGCAGGGCTCTTTATATACACCCCCTGTTTCATATCTAACACGGTGTGACATGGTACTAGAGCAACAATTATACAGAGGTCCACGTTGTCTCGTGTATATGTGCACGCAATCTGAAACAACACCGCAAGCCACCAGCAACACACTGCTACACGGAGTAGCAAAGCCGCAAGAGTTTGTGCCATGGCATTATGAAACTGCCTTAACATGGTGCAAGACCCCACAATGTCACTGCAACAACACGCCATAACATACCCGTAACTGTAACACTTCACATGGGTCCGCAGCATGCCGACCAATAACGGTCATTTTAGCTCACACCACTTCAATTTTCAGGCGGCTTCTTACAGACCCACTCCGTAACTGCCCTTAACACAAAAGTGCGTAGGTGTAAACCTACTTTTGATAATTCTTTTATTCTGATGCATATTCTAGAAAAGATCGTCTGTTAGTACAGCAATAAGAGTCTTTTTACATGAAAACATCAGAGGAAAAATAGGTATATGTATATATATATATATATATATATATATATATATATATATATATATATATATATATATATATATATATATATATATATATGTGTGTGTGTGTGTGTGTGTGTGTGTGTGTATAAGTATATATATATATATATATATATATATATATATATATATATATATATATATATATATATATATATATATATATGTATATACACATATATAAGTATATATATATATATATATATATATAGAGAGAGAGAGAGAGAGAGAGAGAGAGAGAGAGAGAGAGAGAGAGAGAGAGAGAGAGAGAGAGAGAGACCCAGTAGTTCCTTTTTCACGAGTTTTTTTTTTTATATCATCTTGGGAGACAGGAAAGATTTTTTAAGAAAGTAAGTTATGTTATCATTACATTTGGACTTGAAATGATATGTTTTTCTTATATTAAACGACGACTTTCATCTCATGAGCATGAAAAAAAAAAATCTTCAGGAAACATGTATTTATATTGTAACTGTTTAATTCTGAAGTCAAATTATCATAAAATTTCATTAGGCACAGATTTTTGATAATCGTTGAAGATAAAGCCTCTTGCTCCATAGATTTCAGAAATGGCGATCTAAATTGCGACAGATAAAACTGATTGACGGTAAAGTTCCTTGCAAGCACGTCTTCGTGTTTGGCAGTTTAATTTTTTTATATATTTAAGCATCCATCGATCAGCAGTTATTGCCGTAAAAGTGTAGCAACTAATGGCTGACATGGGCTGACTGTTATACCTCCGAGAACACCTCAATTAATGTTAATTCTATAGAAATTTAAAATAAGGCAATTATGAAAAATAATTCTGCTCTCTATATTAAATTTCACTTGGGTCAAAATGAATGAATATAAAAAGAAAAAAACTATTTTTGGTCTAAGCTTCTGGGAATAATTGTTTTATTATTTTTCCATTATTTTCGAAGCTCATTGTATTCTATGAATATAATTTGTAAATAACTAAAAAAAAAAAAAGTTGCAATTTACATCAACAAAATAATTATAATTGAAATAGTAA
>NC_090732.1:47989624-48002124 GCF_036898095.1 Palaemon carinicauda | reverse complement strand
AGATGAGGACGGAGCACGTTGCACTGACACAAATTCACTAATCGTATGCCGTGTTGGCAACATAGTATTGAAATGTGATGATTTTACTGGTTGGGGAATTGAGACAAAATTATGAACATTAGGCTTGACTGCCGAGACGTTAGAAGTTACAATCAGGGGACGTGTCACTGAAGGTGTTGCATTCGAAGAAGAACAAGACTGATTAGGTTTTATAAGTAAATTTGGATGAGCCATGAGGCTATTAAAAGCAATTTCAACTTTACTTGAACAAGCAGCAAGCACGGGATAATTTATTTTGACAATAGGATGGTCGTAATGACGTCTCCAAAAATTCTTGTAATTATAAAATTCATCTCTTACTTTACCAATTTCACTTTTAAAATGGCCCACGGCTTCAGGACCCATGCTGGGAAAATCTACAGAAGCAAGAGCATGAAGTGCTAGGTCTGCGTCCTCACACACAAAGGTGAACGTCAACTCCTGTTCCTTAAGCCTAGCGTTAATCTCCTCGGGGCTAAGCGTTTCCGCCTTAGGCGGTGGAGGGTTGTTTACGTTAAACATGAAGTCCGCCATCTTGGAATGACCACGTTTGATGAACGGATTCGCAAAACAAAACAAGGGATAACTGAATTTTCAAAAGGAATGTAAAAATGAAACTTTACACATTTACTAGCGTGGCAATTGAATATTTAAATGTACTTATGATGAGAAGAAATGGTTAAATGATGAAAAAAGTAAATCACGAAATTACTTTAAAATTCAAAGTGACCGGGTCCAACAAAGCAGACGATGCTCGGTCACGTGACGTTAAAGACTTTGCTAAAATTAATTATATACGCACCTGGCGATAAATGATTGATCTAAGTTACTTGAAAGTAAAACATTAGAAAGCACATGGGCTTATGAATGCAAAGTATTAAGTTGAAAGTTAAAATAACAGGTCGAGGCTGACTCTGTTGTGACGATTTCACAATTACGGGCGCACTAAGACGACCACTGAACTACTCAAAATGTAGATAGGCGCACGAGGCAACGACTTAGATTTTAAAGTGCACTCTCGTGGAGGCTAAACAAAAATGAGATTTCCCTCACGCGGAGGTAAAACAAAAATAACGTCGCTAAAGGACACAAATAATATCTCCTCGCTAAAGGAAATTAAATGAACTACACGCAGTAATTCACTTACGGTAGCAAACAATTACGCACCCTTAGTTTGGGCTGTAAACAAGATCCGCCATCTCGGAACAAACACTTGGAATGAAACGGACTTGGTTGAAATTAAGTTTCTACGTTACTTGTAAGAAGACTTAAAATTATGTTACGCCAATTCGCTCTTTAGGACAAGGACATGTGCTAGGTATACGGGAAACGTTAGTTAGAAAGGTTAAGGTTGGTTAGGGAAGGTAAACGACACAAAGGAAGGTAGACCAAACAAAATGTTACAAATTAGATGCTTAGCTAGCAAAATTAGTTGACAGGACGAGTACACCGGCGCTCTAGCTGAGCAGTAAACACGGGCGTCTGAACAACAAAAAACCTTAGTTCAAGTAGCTTAGAACTTTCTGGTATTAGTGGATTCCGCCACACGTGGGTGAACGGATCCGAGACAAAGTGAAGTTCCTACGACAAATTCTAGTCTTTCTGTAGAGAACATTCAAGCAACAAATTAACCTGGTTACGTAGTTCTTTCCTTAAACACGTGGTCGATACAAAAAGATCATAATGATTACAAATTTCTCTTCCCAATTTAAGTCTGGGCATTACACATTCGACAAACTGGCTGTGTGCGTGTGGGTAAGTGATATAGCGAGTTACTATATGCTTAATCAAGCTGATTAATTGCGTTAATGCTTCATAAGTCAAAGGTAGAAGATCCGGTTCGAAGGACCACTCCTGTGGAGAATTTTTTAATGTTTATGTTCTGAGTGGGAACTTAGTCCGGGAAAGTCTCCTTATAACAGTTACATAAAGTTCAACAGGGGAGGATAATGAGCACTTACTCTCGGGGCACAGACACCCTGCTAATACTTTACTGTCACAATTCACTAACCATCACTCTTTAAATACAAAAGGTGGAAATTTTACCGTCCAGTGGCCGAAGCACTCCACACGTAGGATTAACAATAATTTATGGCCTACTCTAGCTTTGTCAGGTCTATAGTCATCTCATTCTCAGGCTCTGTTCCGGCTCCGTCCCAGCTACCCCAATGAAATGCTGGACAGGTATTTTACGTTAATGAAATCAGACAAAATCCAAAATGGGAGCAGTGATGTAAAGTAGTTTAAAAGTTTAAAGATAAGGATCTTTACCTTCGAAGCAAATATATTAATGCAAAGTACCTCGCTGTTACCACCTATAGACTTACTCTTCAAATATTGGGTATTTTGTCCCGTGATCAACTATTCATTTCACACATTAAAATAAATGAGGGAGCAAAAATACTAAAGAGGTTTAATTAACCTAATATTGATTTATTCACAAATTTACATTAAAACAAAACGGACATCTTAACAACACAAAAAATGATATCAAAAGAGATGCAATTCAAATAATGAAAATGATGGGTTAGACACGTGGTCTGCAACAATCAAAAATCAAAATGGGGTCTGGCACGTGGCCCACGTGACCCAGAGACTATGCTAGTCTCAAACCAGAAATTGTAACGGAAAAATATTTACACACAGTCCCACCGCACACAGTCCGAATAGTGTGAAAGCCAGGATCCCTATAAAGTTAAAATTAGTCTAAGCTAATAAAAAACGGGGGAAAACTAAATGGCCATTGATGTAGTACCTGCACTCCTTTGAAGATTAGTCCTATGCCCGTCTGTTGACCTGGTTGTCGCACTAATTGGCACGTTGCCCTCTTGCCTGGCTCACCCCAAGAATCCTCGTTGGCTACAACTATGGTATCCCAGGGTCCTCTTCTTCTCAATCTCTCCGACCGGCAGCAACCTTTTGTGAGTCGAGTTTTGGGAGAGAAAGTGCGGGGGGCCGGGGGTTGAGCCAGAAGTGCACGGGTTCAATGACCAGGCAGGTCAGCAGGCTAGGGGAGCTTCTCGTTGAATGGGGTCGACTCTACGGTCGAAGAGATCACCTGGCTTCACCTTTCCAGACAGGTGAGGAGCTTGATGCGCACGGTAATCCATTGAGGGTGCCATATCGGGACTTCAGGACAGGGCAATATTTTGTTGCAAGGAGTGCAGAGGAGGCAGGATTTTGTACTAAATACTTAGAGAAATCTTGCTGCTCTAAGGGAGTTTATATATACAATAATCCTACCTATTCTGGCTTGCTAAAAATTAATTTTTAAAATGATTAATTAGCAATGGGCTGATGCGATGGGCATACATCTTAAAATTAACAAACCTTAATTGGTATTGAGAAATATAAGATGCATTAATTCAGCAGTATTGAAATTTATATTTAGAATTCAGTTTAGGAATTTAATCTCAACCCACGTAGCTTAAGGAAAGAACCAACATACGCTGGGGTTACAACCAAGGCCATCTGTTGTGCGTATCTACGCTGTGACGTCACGAGCATGGCGTGCGCCACTGTCAACAAGTTTAGATTAGTCCTCCCTATGTTTCGTTAAAGAAAACTAGATATAGGAGAGAACGTTTAAGGGGTAGCTATAGTATTAGTAGAAGAGAGATAAAAATACGATTAAAAGAAGAAGAGTGAAGAAAATTCTTCACAATTCTAAAAAATGTACGACATCTAACAAAAAATTTAATCACTTCGTATGGTAATGGGATATCATTGCTTTTAAAACACTCGCTAATTAAATCAGTCAATTTATCCGTCGCTCCTTTTCCAGGTTTTAGATACTTTTCCCCATGATGACAAAGAAAATTTTTTTCCATCGTTTTTAAATGCACCAAAAATTCTTCGCTTGGTTGCATTAGTTTTCCATCTCTTGCACTTATAGCACCAATCCACGTGCCATCTCCCTTCGTCGCAACAGTTCCAAGGAATTCATATTCAGGAAAGTTACGAGCTATATAACCACCTACGTATTGTAAGCCTCCATCTTCCATCGCTTTCCCTAATGCTTCTTTTTCAGTGTCAAATTCTACATATTCATCATTTTGCAAATCATTAACAAATTCCCCTGGCAAACAAAACAGCATTGCCGATAGACTCAGCTCTTTTTGAATAGAAGTTTCTTCATCTACAAAGGATGCGCTTTGTTCAACAGGAAAACTGGAAAATGAGCCTGACGTCATCATATCACTATTGCAACTTTCAACGTTGCAGTTTGATCCTAACAATTTGCTGTCTTTTCCTAGAATGTGGGCTCTGACTCGGTGCTTAAATGCGACGGGTGATGGGTGTTGATGGCATGCACCCATCTGTCTGTGGAGAATTTTTTAGTGTTTATGTTCTGAGTGGGAACTTAGTCCGGGAAAGTCTCCTTATAACAGTTACATAAAGTTCAACAGGGGAGGATATGAGCACTTACTCTCGGGGCACAAACACCCTGCTAATACTTTACTGTCACAATTCACAAACCATCACTCTTTAAATACAAAAGGGGGAAATTTTACTGTCCAGAGGCCGAAACACTCCACACGTAGGATTAACAATAATTTATGGCCTACTCTAGCTTTGTCAGGTCTATAGTCATCTCTTTCTCAGGCTCTGTTCCGGCTCCGTCCCAGCTACCCCAATGAAATGCTGGACAATTATTTTACGTTAATGTAATTAAGACAAAATCCAAAATGGGAGCAGTGATGTAAAGTAGTTTAAAAGTTTAAAGATAAGGATCTTTACCTTCGAAGCAAATATATTAATGCAAAGTTCCTCGCTGTTACCACCTATGGACTTACTCAGGTTTTCTCTTTAAATATTGGGTACTTTGTCCCGTGATCAACTATTCATTTCACACATTAAAATAAATGAGGGAGCAAAAATACTAAGGAGGTTCAATTAACCTAATATTGATTTATTCACAAATTTACATTAAACCAAAACGGACATCTTAACAACACAAAAAATGGTATCAAAAGAAATGCAATTCAAATAATGAAAATGATGGGCTAGACACGTGGTCTGCAACAATAAAAAATCATATGGGGTCTGGCACGTGGCCCACGTGACCCAGAGACTATGTTAGTCTCAAAAGGCAAAAAATTGTATAGAAAAAAATATATACACACAATCCCACCGCACACAGTCCGAATAGTGTAATAAGCCAGGTTCCCTATAAAGTTAAAATTAGTCTAAGCTAATAAAAAATGGGGGAAAACTAAATGGCCATTGATGTAGTACCTGCACTCATTTGAAGTTTAGTCCTATGCCCGAGATAGCTGTTGACCTGGACGTTGCACTAATCTCTTGCCTGGCTCACCCCAAAAATTCTCACTGTAGCTGTAACTAGGTACATCAGGGTCCTCTTCTTCTCAATCTCTCCGACCGGCAGCAACCTTTTGTGAGTCGAGTTTTGGGAGAGAGAGTGCGGGGGTGGGGGGGGGGTGAGCCAGAAGTGCTCGGGTTCAATGACCAGGCAGGTCAGCAGGCTAGGGCAGCTTCTCGTAGAATGGGCTCCGGCGCTAAGGTCGAAGAGATCACCTGGCTTCACCCTTCCAGACAGGTAAGGAGCTTGATGCACACGGTAATCCCTAGAGGGTGCCATATCGGGACTTCAGGACAGGGCAATATTTTGTTGCAAGGAGTGCAGAGGAGGCAGGATTTTGTACTAAATACTTAGAGAAATCTTGCTGCTCTAAGGGAGTTTATATATACAATAATCCTACCTATTCTGGCTTGCTAAAAATAATATTTTAAATGATTAATTAGCAATGGACTGGTACGATGGGCATACATCTTAAAATTAACAAACCTTAATTGGTATTGAGAAATATAAGATGCATTAATTCAGCAGCATTGGAATTTATATAAAATGTGCAGTTTAGGAATTTAATCTCGACCCATGTAGTTTAAGGAAAGAACCAACATACGCTGGGGTTACAACTAAGGCCATCTGTTGCGCGTATCTACGCTGTGACGTCACGAGCATGGCGTGCGCCACTGTCAACAAGTTTAGATTAGTCCTCCCTATGTTTTGTTAAAGAAAACTAAATGTAGGAGAGAATGTTTAAGGAGTAGCTATAGTATTAGTAGAAGAGAGATAAAAATACGATTAAAAGAAGAAGAGTGAAGAAAATTCTTCACACTGTCTTATGCAGCCAAAAAAGTGTTCAAGACCATCTTGATTTAGCCTATAAGTAAGAATATATGATGTATCAAATTTAGCTTTGACCATTTTCAGCAGGTTCATTAGAGAATTGCACGATATAATTAAGCCTTTTTGGAAAGGATAGAGCCTATTGCTTTTAATTACTTTCATTTCTTTAGATACTCGAATCATATCTTGCAACGTTTTATTTTGGAGTTCCAGATTCATCGCATAGGCATTTCTTGATGGCTTCCTATCACGAGGTACTCGAGAATTGAATAAATCGAACCAGGTATCTACAAGATATATAAACTGAGTTGTGGTTTCCCAATGCTTATCTTCAAGCAGACCTTTGTTACCGAAGTACTGAAGGCATTTATATGTAGTTTCGGACAGTAATTGTACCGTTAGTTTAACATTCATGCGTTGCATACCCATAACATTGATGTGCTTTTCAGAGAGTTTATGTGCTGTCCGTAGATCACTTTTGTTTTTCATAATTAACTCCCTGACTGAACCACTAAGAGCAAACCTATCTCCTGACAATACAAATCCATGATCAAGAAAATTATTCCTAATGAGTTTTATTAGGTGCGGTGCATCGGCAAACACATGTATTTCTCTGTTATCATCTACCGGGTTAACAAATGCAGAATTGTCTATATCAATGCCTAAGGAATTCCACAAACTGATATTTGTTGATCCTAAGTCACTAACCATATCTACTACAGGAAACCCAGCTTTCTCAACCCGAATAATCAATATAAAAAGGAGATCTTTTTTCATGTTAGTGTCAAAATTATAATAAATAATCTGCTTCCAGGAAGTTGTAAGTCCTCTGATCATTGCACATTGTACTTTGGATTTAGGATCATACAAAGTGTCCGCGCCTTTATCGTAACTCCAAATTTGTGCACCACTGCACTCGTCAAATGAAATTACACACAGACGCTCGTGCCAGCACTGACTCCGATTTTATTTTTAATAAGTGGATTGCCGATTCCAAAATGCCAGGTTCTACAGCTATCTTACTTGACCAACGATATAAAGTTGATAAAGAAGGAAAAGGTAATTTCCACTCTTCTCTTAAAAACTTATAAACTTTTGGACTCAAACTGCGTAACGTTAAGGCTTTGCTGATATCATCATCTTCCCAAGTATTAATATTACTTCCAGTGACAAGACATGCTACTTGTTTGGGTGAAAAGTATTTCTTTAAATTAGCTTTTACTACAGCAGTTGCTGATGCATACATCTCATTAAACTTAACGTACATCGCTGTTTTCTCTTTTTTTCCAGTTTTCCTTTTCTTTTTCCCACTTGACCTTATTATCCAACCATTTAGCTTTTTCATTTTCCCATTTAGCCCTTTCAGTAGCAGAATAACTTTCTTTAACTTCCCACTGCTCTTTTTCACATTTCCACTTTACCTAATATTCTTCCCACTTCCGTTTGATATCATCTCTTCTTTCTCCAGTTGCTCAATTATACGTTGCAAATCTTCAATCGTGGGATCTGATTTGACTTTTTGTACAAAAATCTTCACTGTTTCGTCTTGCTCTTGACTAAGGATTTCATCTACAGGTCGATTTTGTTCTCTGTTTTCGGCTCTTACCATCTTGGACGTATCTGATTAAAATCAAAATTGAATTATTAAAAAGATGGACTTGTATAGAGAACAATGCGATTAGAATTTTCTGACATTATTGAATATGTAAAAATCTGAACCAAAATTTATGAATGGTACTTTTTCACAGCGAAATGGAATAAAAGATTTTTTTTTTCTTTTTTTTTTTATTAACTATATATGAGGAAAACTACTGATTCCGCGATTTCCAGATTACTGGTGAATAATAAAGAGGATATACAATAATTATAATCTATATAAGTTGATTACAGCGTCATTTATATCTTAATGTTTAACCAAAAATACACGATACTGGTTTTTTTACCTTGTGATGCAGGTGAATGTCCAGTTGTAGGTAAATACATCGTCGGTACAGATCCTTTCTTTATTCTGATGAGAGATCGAGGCACTGGTTGATTCAGCAATTCATACATCAAATTCCTTTCAAATGCATCAGCTTCAAAGTATTTACTACATATCTGAGCGTTTTCCACATTAATAAGATCTTCTCGTTTGCACAGCTGAATCCACGTTTTCCTTGTGATGATGTCCTTAGGGAATTTATGAAAAGTGAGATCTTTACTTTTTCCTCTATATGAGAAGCATCCGAAAACTGCACAATTACTGGGCATTTTTTTATATATAAAACAGCTTTGATCAGCAAGGCGGAAGTGTACACCACGTTTGCTTGTAAACAACTGCCCGGTCAAGGGGTGATCGACCTTTGGTATGCTTGGGTGAATCTAGTCTATGACCTTGGCCGCACCTATAGGTCCTGCCTACGTCACAGTCTGTACCTGCGCAGAAGAATCATATTTTTGGTCGGGGTTGAGAAGACCTCCTTAATCTATAGACCTTTGTCCTACATATCTTTTATTGCATTGATTACATGGGATTTCATAGACACATCCATTGATTTGTACAGGTGAATTTCTAATTAACATATCCTTTAAAGTACTATTTTTAAAAATAACATTAACATTAAAAACTTTCATTAATCTAGGAATTGTCGAGAAATTATTGTAAAAGGGTAAAATGAGAAGGTTTTTCATATTAAAATCAGTTTTAGAGTCAGTTTCATAAAAAGTTTTCTTTGCTTTATAGAAAGCTGTGTCGATAAAATTTTCTGGGTATTGTAAATTACCTGCTATTTCCAGGATCTTCCCAAGCTCAGCTTCAAGGAATTCAGGGCAACTGACCCGCAGTGCCCTTAAAAACATAGATGAAAATACCATCATTTTTGTCCTAGGATGATGATGGTAGTAAAAATGAACGTATGAATCCACTTTTGTCGGTTTTCTATAAACTGAGAATCTAAAACCTTTATCATTTCTTAGAATTAACACATCTAAAAAGGCCAACCTATTGTCTACTTCTATTTTAATTTCAAATTTTATAGTCGGTACTAAATTATTTATTGCTGTTAATATGTTTTCATTTTTGTTGATGGGCCAAGCACAGAATATGTCGTCAACATACCTAACCCAAAGGATGCCAATAGGTAGTATTCTTGGAAGGTACCTGGTTTCAAAAAATTCCATATATAAATTACTTAACAATGGTGACAGAGGGTTGCCCATTGCCATGCCTAACATTAATGCCTAAAAAGGCACACACCGAGACACAGTTTAATATTAACAAAATTCCCAATGTGAAACCCCACACTCTTAACGAGAGAGAGTCGAATATTAAAATAACAAAACACACACACACACAAATATACATATAAATATATATATTCTCCCATTCTTTGGGGATGGATGAAACCACCCCTTGCTCAACCCAAAGTAGCGATTCCAACATCACTCAGCTACCCTAGGGAGTGCAGTTTCACAGGACTCCTCATCAAAGGGAGGGAAATGGAGCTCTGGTCCCCAATCCAAAGAAAAAAGGTAAAAAAAAATATCTCCTACCTAAGAACTGCCTCCCTACTTGTCACCACGAACTCCAAAGCTCCAACAACTGCCTATGTCGAGGATCTCTAAAATGCATTGAAGGGGGTGTCTTTCCTGCGTCCACCTTGATGCCAGGATTCCTACGTCGGTGGCAAGGACCGCAGAAGAGAACACACAGGAATTATAAATCACTGCAGGTGGCCGAAATGCACCTGCTTAAAGCCGTCAAACGTTGGCATCGTAATCCTCTGAAATGCTCACATAAGCCAGCTGCTGCAGTAGGTCAGGGGAGTGGCAAGCTTGAACTATCTTTAAGCAATCGAGTTCCTTGCACGTAAACACAGTTGTCTCTTTTCACCAAGGACTCGAAAAACACAGAAAAGAAACAAGTGTTAAACTAGACACTTATAAATCTTCACGCGAGCGGGGAGGAGGTTAAAACAGCACTTCAAAAGAAAAGAAAATAAATTTACAACTGAAACCTCATTAACTAAACCTTAAGCTAGTTTTACATAAAAAAAAATGCAGTAACAAGGCTGACGTAAACAAAAGAAAAGTAATTTAATCAGAAAAAATATTATTTCTTTTTATATACCAATGGAAATGCACCTGTAAAGTAAGAACGATAAGTATAATAACAAAACAATAAACCTAAAACCAAACAATACACCTACAATACACCTGCATTCCAAGAAATCATATATATTATTATACAATAAAAAATCTTAGTAAAGTGGGACAAATCAATAATTAATTTAGGGGAACCTTTATAAAACACTATTTGTCACCACGAGCTCCAAAGCTCCAACAACTGCCTATGTCGAGGATCACTAAAATGCATTGAAGGCGGTGTCTCTCCCACGTCCACCTTGATGCCAGGACTCCTATGTCGGCTCCAAGGACCGCATAAGAGAACACAGAGGAATTACAAATCACTGCAGGTGGCCAAGATGCAGCTGCTTAAAGCCGTCAAACGTTGGCGTCGCAATCCTCTGAAATGCTCACATAAGCCAGCTGCTGCAGTAGTTCGGGGGAGTTGCGAGCTCGAAATGTGTCTTTAAGCAATCAAGTTCCTCACCGAGGACTCGAAAAACACAGAAAAGAAACAAGCGTTAACTAGACACTTCTAAATCTTTAAGCGAGCGGCTGGGTTAAAACAGCACTTCAAAAGAAAAAAACAAATTAGATTTATAACTGAAAGCTTGTTAACTAAACCTTATGGTAATTTTACAAAAAAAAAAATGCAGTAACAAGGTTGACGTTAACAAAAGCAGAAATTACGTTAATACATAATATATATATATATATATATATATATATATATATATATATATATATATATATATATATATATATATATATATATTTATATATATATATATATATATATATATATATATATATATATATATATATATATATATATATATATATATATATATATATATATATATATATATATATATACAGAAGAACCACAGGGAAAATGAAAATACAGAATATACACTTGAGTCCTGACTAGTTTCGTGATACTTCCTCAGAGGACTGATTTATTGAGAGAGGTTTCTTACATTTTATAGGGAAAGCAAAAGTACGAACATACATATAGAGATTTAGAGAACAATGACACTCCCTTACCCGCTACCTGGGCTTGACTCAGGTGTGCGTAGGAGGAGTCGGAAAGCTCGTTAGACACCTGCTAAAAAGGGTCATTTCTAGTGGCGGGTATATTCTTGTTTTCTTCTTATTTTACTTTTATTACAGTTATTTATATGTCAATGCGGTAGCCTTATCTATATAAATACATAAGCAAAACATACACAAAATTACAAATATATATACATATATATACATACATATACATATACATACATATACATATATATATATATATATATATATATATATATATATATATATATATATATATATATATATATATATATATATATATATATATATATATATATATATATATATATATACATACATACACATACACATATACACATATATACATACATACAGATACAAATACATATACATATACATAAATACTTACACATACACATACATATACATACACATACACATATACATATATATACACACATATATACATGTATACATATATACACATACATACCTATGCATATATACATTTATATGTATACAACATTAATATCATAAACATATAATCATGTATATATCAATACTTATATCTAGCATAACACTATATAGTGCCAATATACTTATGCATACTATATAAAATAATTGTTTCTTTTAATGAATGGTAGCTTAGGTCTAAATATTAATTTCACACCGACGTTAATTATTCACAATACATTCAATTCTACATTAAGTGGTTAATGTTTTTTTATATAGTTTACAAATCTCTTTACATATAAAGGCGTCGAGTTTATACATTCCATGACCAATATTCAAGTTGTTTTCAAAGGTTTCTTTTATGAAACTGGACTCTATGATGTTTCTTTCTACTAAGTTATTTGAATGAACCAATTTCTTTGCACCTGACCAATTAATAGGGTGATTTTTATCTCTAACGTGGGCAAAGAGTGCATTATTATCTTGAGCATACCTGACACTTTTCTTATGTTGTTCAATTCTCTTTTCTAGGGCTTTACCAGTTTGACCAATATAGTATTTTTCACAAGCATTGCATGGAATACGATATACACATCCCTTGGTAATGTCAGGAGAATTCTTTATTAAGGCTGTTTTTATTGTATTTTTACTCTTAAATGCTACATTTACATTGAAGTTTTTTAACAGT
>NC_090732.1:47947124-47984624 GCF_036898095.1 Palaemon carinicauda | reverse complement strand
GCTGAAGCTGATGAAGACCTTGATGTTCCCATGAATGAAATCAGTGTGTTTGAAGTCGAACCCATCCTCTAAAACTAAAGAGATGGAAAGCCCCAGGATACAATGCAATAACTGCCGAAAGGATACTGGCCGAAAATGAAGTGACTCCCAGACTACTTACAGGATTATTTTGTAGAATGTGGCATAAAGAGGCAAAACCTTATGATTGGGAGTTAGGAGTGTTGGTGAAAATAGCTAAAAAGGGAGACCTGATTGATTGAAATAATTACAAAGGCATAACACTTACGTCAGTTGTTATGAAAATATATAGTATGCTTATTTCTAAGAGACTGGAGAGAAAGGTTGATGAAAAGCTGAGAGACGAACAAGCATGATTTAGAAAAGGTAGAAGCTGCACAGACAAAATTTTCATTTGAGACATATTGTACAGAAATGCGTAGAATATAGAAATCCCCTTTTGATGGTATTTGTGGACTATGAAAAAGGCTTTGATAGTGTGCACCGGCCATTTTTTTGGAGAGTCCTGCGCTATTATGGAATTCCTCTTAAATATGTAAATTTGATTGTCTGTTCATGAGCATAGCAAGTACGGAGTTAATGTTAATGGAGTCTTATCAAGTGAGTTTCCAGTAAACCGCGGAATACTCCAAGGGAATATGTTTTCACCTATGTTGTTTATCCTCCTCATGGACTTTGTAATGTGTAGAAAACTTAGAGATGGTGAAGAAGGATTGGACTGGATTGGTGATAGGAATTTAGCAGACCTAGAGTATGCTGATGATACGGTCCTTGTTAACAGAACACCACAGAATTTGCAATGCTTACTTACCAGAATGTATGAAATATCACACAAGGTGTGGCTGAAGATAAATAGAAGAAAGACAGAGATGATGAGAACGGAGTGTGCATTGGACGATGAAATATCATTGGAAGGAGAAAGGATTAATAAGGAAGAATCACTCAAGAATTTAGGAACAATGATCTCCAACAGAGGGTCTTTAGAATTAGAGTTTAGTGAAGGATGTAAAAAAGCTAATCAGACAATGGCTAGGTTAAGTAAAGTTTGGAAATTAAATCACGTAAAATTTCATATAAAAATCAGACTCTATATCAGTTTAGTGAGATAGGTGTTACTCAATAGATATGAATCATGGTATGACAATGAAACAATCTCCAATTATTTTAGTAGATTTGAGAATAAAGCCCTCAGAAGGATATTGGGAGTCAAATAGCAGGACAGGATTAGAAATGAAACTATAAGAGAGATTACTCGAGTACCATATGTGGATGAGATCATGATGAGGGGTAGATGGAGAAGGTTTGGGCATGCTCTTTGTACTCCTCAAAAGAGATTAGTTCACCAAACGTTTAACTGGGCTCCACAAGGCACTAGAAAAATTGGAAGATCCAGGCCCGCATGGCTTAGGAATATAAAACGCGAAGTATGAAATGATAAATGGAGAAATATTGAGTTGAAAGCTCAAGACAGAGACGACTGACGAAATCTAACCAAGGCTCTTTGCGTCAATAGGCGTAGGAGGAGATGATGATGATGATGACGATGATAAAATATATATATATATATATATATATATATATATATATATATATATATATATATATATATATATATATATATATATATATATATATATATATATATATATATTTGAATGTAAAGGAAATTTATTTTTCTGGGTGGAACTCCCAACAACGGACATCCAAAACTATTCTTAGGGGATTAGAACGCCATCACTCACCACACGATAAAATGATGCATAGGAATCAAAGTTCAATAAACATTACAAACATAATTTATGTCCAATAAATCGATGATAGATTTATAAAGACTTTTTCAGTACCATTACCACCTCAATGTTCAGGCCATAAGTAGCCTCCGGAATAATACACCCCAAGTGGGTGTGCTGGACAAATTGTTTGATATATGGACTATGACAAAAATAACTTGAAATAGAGCGCCAATATATAGGGGATTTAAAATTTATTCTAGAATCTGCTTTCTGACTTAAAATTAGAATAAGAACTTTACTTCAACAGCTTCAGGAATAGCTCCCTTTGATGTATAACTTTATCAGCCATGCCAAATTCTGTTTCTTATCCTGAGATCCTTTGAATAATGTTTTGGAACATGTATTAGTTTGAAGCACCTATGAGGAGAGGTTCGAGAAGAATACGTAAATAATTTTTTAATAGACACAATTAGGCTAAATCAAATTCGGAGATTGCAATAACCTAGTTTGATTTTATTACGAATATTGCAGTTACCTTTATAAGGTCATCATAATACTGTAGGTGTGTCAAAGTTCAATAATAAGACAAAAAGTTAGTAATAAAAAACGTAAAGCACAATATAAAACAAAAAGACAATCGACAAATAATGATAATGCAGAGGGGAAATTGGTTTGGCAATTACATAAATTGATTGTCCTAAGAAATAAGGGTGTTCAATTGAACAAATGGAAAGCGATCTATAGAACGGTGTTCAACGTCCGTAAAGTTATATAATGAAAAAGGTAAGAGGACATAAATTTACAACAAACTATGCACACACGTCCGCGTACTCAAAGCCAGTCAGTGATCTAGAATTTAACAAATATATAGTTTAAAGGTAATGTAGCCACAGATTGATATTTCTTTGACTTATGTATTCTACACTAGATCCCAATGATAAGGATGCAGTCTAAGGTGTGAGCTTGTTAAGGACAATGCTGGCTCCCTGGGAACATCCTCAAGATTTACCTAGTTAACAGCGAAAACAGGAATAAGGGAGCCTTGGTACTGCTGGGCATTTGCTACTTCCAAGCTGGTTCCTTTTTCTTCGGGACACATCCTAAGCAGGATGGGGAAGATATTCATGGAGGACGGGCAGTGCATCATCCCAAGAATATGACCTCATTCACCATATCGTGATCACTCTTTATTGTACAGTGGCTGCCTGCAAAAGTGAATTCTTTCATATTACTTTCCAAACAGTGGAATAGAACCATGTGCCTTTGTATGCCTATCCAGCCTGAGGGCCCATAATGGGCTATAAAACATGTTTAATTCTTCTGTAGAAGGAGGGGTCTTGTAGGGTGTCTACATAGAATATAATGCATAATCTTGTGGTTCCAGCGGAATATACCTAAGAATACACCTACCTCTCTGGCATACATAATTGAATTAATTATAGAAAAATTGGCAAAGGAAATGCATGGAAGACGATATTTTTCTTAGAGAATTAAGCTTGAATATTAGTCAGAGACATAAACGAAATTATCAAGAACGATAATGGCAAAAAAAAAAAAAAAAAAAAATAAAAAAAAAAAAAAAAAAAATCCTGAAATACTTTCCTTACGGAAATACTGTATTAGCCATTTCACGATTTCATGCCGACAGCTGAGTACTCCCGAAGAAGTCTCAATAGATGAGATTGAGAGGGGAACTCAAATAAATTAGGCAAGAGACAAACAAGAAAACCGAAAAGAGTAACTAAGCTGCATTATATATGAGATAAATAAAATTAAGATGCAAATAGAAATGAAAAGTGAAGATAATCTACACACCCTGGGCATTAAGGGAGGAAGTGAAAGGGAGAAGGGTTAACGTAAGCCAAAATATGATAAGAGTTAATCAAAGGCATGTACGAGACAAATATGAATTTATAAAACGAAGAATGAGGGTAATTCATCACATATGTGATAGTATAAACAAATCGTGATAAGAGTTAATGGGAAAGTTCTACAAATTTCCTTGGAATCAAGAAAAAAGTTAGAATTAAGGGTTGTGGGAGATCCCTGTCAAGGTAAAATATCCAAAGTTTCAGAATAATAGTTTCCCAAAGAAAGTAACTGGTAAAATCTAACTGCCGGGATTATAAATAAAAAAAGAGAGAAAAAGATTTCCATTATATATTACTGTGTGAACAATCTTCCCATATGAATTTGGAAGGTAATCAAAAGTTCAAAGTGTGTCCGATCGCATTGCAATCAAGACTGAGGCAATCATGTGTTGCCTCTTCAGTATCATCTTCTTTGAAGAGGTATTAGTAGTACACTTCGATAAAGCCATATTGTCTTTTAACATGAGCTTTTCAATAAAGGGCCTAAGGCTTTTGGCGAAGGATGTCAGGGAAGAAGTCGTAACATGTTAAATTAGCAATACTAAGTTACATTTAGGCTTTGAAGCTAAGGCACTAGATTGATTAGCAAATAGGTGTTGATGGTTTCACTCAAAAAAATCAACTCAAAGTGGTGCCAAACAAAACTATTTCGAAACAGTAAACAGCAATTTTTATTATCCTAGGTTTTCAAACCAAAGGAACTGAAAAAAAAAATCTCTCAGCTCCAGGGCTAATAAAAGCATTCAATAAATTTGAGGTCAGGCAAAATGGCTTCTCTCAGAACATTGAATTCTCAGTCTTAGTTTTAGATACATGATTACGTTTGGTATTGAGGGTATCGTTCAGAGTGTGAATTAGTTCCTGACTTGGATGATGCATTAACAACGATGCGTATTGGAGTAATATTTGAGCTTTTATGGTCTGATTGCTTTGGCAGATAATGCTATGGTCAATTGCTATGAGGCTCTAATGATTCTGGCGTAGTGTGAGATTCTTCCATTGCAGGATTTCTATACTTATACGGTTAAGGTTAAATGTTAGGACATTAACTTCTCAAGGAGTTGCTCTTTCATGAGCCCAGGTTGGCAATTCTCACCAGACAACGTACCCACTGTGAGTTATAAATAGATTGATGTCCTTGATGTTTTGGGTGCACTTGAAGAGTCAGGGCAGATAGTCTGCCCTTGGAATAATCTTGATGCCAGCTGCATTGTCATGCAACCTTTTGTCCGCAAGATGTAAACCACTAGTCTAGAGTGTGGAATGTGTTGGTATATCAATGCCTCCTAACTAAGCTCTCACCTATGTAAAGACTAAAAATAGCAACAATGTTATGCTTGCATTGGCCATTGATTAAGTTAGGCCCTGTCGGAACATTTAGCTGGTTTAGGTGTAGAATCAGTGAGTCATTCATTTATTCCAGTACGAGTAGTGTTTAAGGAATTGGCCACAATGGTATGGGTATGTTTTAGGTGTGTTGGGCAGTGCAATGCAAAAAAAGGAGAGATGAGTGTTTAAATTTACTATTATCCAGGCCACCAGTGAATGTAGGTAAAATTTCATCGACAGGAAAATTTGAACCATTTCCGTGACAAGCTTCACTGTTGAGGTGAACATCTATGAGACCATTACTGGCTCTTTTTCCAGAAGACATTAATGAGCGTGGCAGCAATGAAGACGAATGTTGTCAATTAAGCGCTGACAATGTATTTTTAGAAAATGAGAAGTGTTCAGTAGGGAGAACTGATTCAAAATCATTTAATTAATACAAAAATATTAAACTGGTGATTCCCCCAAAAGACATTAGGGCAAACAGGGAGCTTATGTGGTCATTATAGTACACTCGTGGGAAGCCTGTAACACGGAAAAACATCCTTAGCAATACTTTATTAGACTCCATATCAACATTCGACTGTGTGCGAGGTTAAAGTATAACTGAGAGTCGAGGTGAATGCAACTAAATTTCATTGAATAAACATCAAGGTTATATACCAGGACATACAAGCAAGGAAATCATAAAAATTCAAACAATATAAAATTTCAGCTAGTATGTTTACACAGGATGGTCTATTAACAGTGCAGAAAGACGAGTGATAAGACAAATAAGCAAAATTGTTAGTGTTGGAGCGTGTCTGAAACAAGTTTGGTACATGGCACACCACCCAAAAATTACATACATCTTGCTTGAGGGTACACTCGGGCACACTGCTCTATCTAGTTTCTCTTCCTCTTGTTTTGTTAAAGTTTTTATAGTTTATATAGGAAATATTTATTTCAATGTTTTTGCTGTTCTTAGAATATTTTATTTTTCCTTGTTTCCTTTCCTCACTGGGCTATTTTCCCTGTTGGAGCCCCTGGGCTTATAGCATCCTGCTTTTCCAACTAGGGTTGTAGCTTAGCATTTAATAATAATAATAATAATAAATAGGATGATCTGGTCTAGAAAGACATACTATAAGCACGTCATCTGCCTGGTGCCAGACCCCAGAATCTGGCAAACACTGAAAGCCCCGTTATCTTCGTAAAGTAATATATAACGTGTTTGGTGGGAACCATGGGTATTTGATAAAGTTCTGGAAGGGAGACTTCCGGGTACAACGTGATGAGGTGGGCATAAGCATGCGTGAGTGCGGTGAAGTGGAGAGCGAGGTTGAAGGGGGCGGATTGAAGAGGTGTTGACGAGTAAGAGTCTGCGTTGACTAACATTCAATGAGTGACATCAACCAGGAGGTGGAGATGTGAGAGGAAATCCGCACCAAGCTTTGGCAAAGGGACGTTAACAATAAGAAACTTCCACCGATATATGGAATACCAAACGATAATGTGAGGTTCTCATAATCAAGGATGGGGAATACTTATGTGTAAGTAGTTATCAAGGGGACGTTGGCAGGCTTAGACAGACTATGATTTGTTCTCAAGGTTAGCATTGATAGAAGAGAATAGAAAACACCTGTCTTTGGTAAAAATTGCATGCTCGTGCTTGTATCATGTAAAAATAAAAGATTAATGACAGGGGAGGTCACTGTCAAAAGGGATAGCTTGCTTATACATTTATTGGCCAACGACAACCATTCACACATTTCTTCACAGCACCCCAGAATCTGGAGTGGTGGAATATGGGGGGTGGGGTGGGGGGGGGGCAGCTTTATTGCTGCTCTGGCACATAATGGGCTGATCAACTGTGTCCTACCGCATTCATATTAGCTTTGGTTGATATTGAATAGTTGTCCTCTACATCAGGGCAATAACTTTGCTCAATATGTATGTACAGGTTCTGATAAATGCTGTAACTGAAGGGTACAAAGTAAGTTCACCTCCCAAGGAGAGCCATCTTTGGCTGAGTGTAGACAAGCGATATGTGTCATAATCCTGAGAGAAAGTGAAGCCTTTTGGTCTCGCAAGTGTCATAGAGAGAGCTGAAAATTCTTGCCATATTGGCGGCTGTTGTTGGCGAGTACTACTCTAGGAGGTTTATTTGAAGGGCGTTATATACTATTGGGATGTCCCATTGCTCGCAGTGCCAATCGGAGTTTTTCGGGAAAGTGTCCTCAGGGATCGCCGCGTGAACATAGTTTGCGTTGGTGCTTAAGTGAGTTATGACCTTGATGGAAAACTGTATTTCAGCATAATGGAATCAGGCGAACACTTCCCTGCTGGGAAAAGAGTGGCAGTTGAAGAATCACGCTCGGCGAACGGCAATGTAACAGTGAGACACAGTAGTCAGGGGGAAGGCAGGAGGGAGTTGGTCACTCCAGGGTCACTAATGCGCAAGTGAGCCATTAGGTAATAACTGAGAGGCAAGAATAATGCTACTAAACTTCATCAAATAGGCATCATGCTTATATACCAAGACTTACTAGCAAAAATGTCACAAAAATTCAATCAAAATAAAACATGAGCCAGCATGCTTGCGCAGATTGGTCTATTATCAGTGCAGAAAAGACAGAGTGATAAGGTAAAAAAGCAAAACCTATACAGTGTACGAGTGTGTAAGAAACATATATGGTACAACTGGCAGAGTTTGGAAATGTTGATATTTAACCCTGGATAGGTACGGTGGGTCGTTTGCGACCCCGAGCGTCAAAAAAAAACAGGTTTTTCTCACGTGACTCACCCCTGTGACTGAATTTGTGGGTGATCGACCTGCAGGAGGTGTCTCCCCTACACGTTCTAGTAGTGTCCAGATGTGCATTGCTGTAGCTGTACTCCTTCTCCGATTTCTGAGACGCGTCGGGGTCGTTCGCGTCCGAGTTTACCCTTCTGAGGTAGTTTGCATAATTATCAAAGTTATTATGTATTATGAAATTGTCGTAGAATGGTGCAACTTGTATAGGTTATCAGTTGTGGAAAGTCTTGGTGGATTGTTTGGCTACCATGTGCATGTTTTTTTTTTTAGTTAAAATGTCGTTCATCACCACGAGGACCATTTTACCGCGAGTGCCCCTTTTTCATTTTTTTTCATTTTTTTGCCAAGTCATTTTTCCGTAAGATATTGCCAAATAGTGTCGTAAAACTTTTGCTTGTTTAGTGTTGGAAAGTGTGTCTAGATGATCTGGCTACCCATGCATGACTTTGTTTTTGTCAGATACGACGTAGTTATTGGTATATTGGGTATTTAACTGCGGTTACCAATTTCTGTTTTTTTTTCAATATTTGTAAAAAATACTACGTAGTAAGGAATTGCCGTATATTATTCATTTTTTTTTCCTGTTTATGTGTTAGAAAGTGTGCCTTGATGGTTGGGCTAACACGTGCATGTCTTTTTTTTTATCTGAGATGTCGTATATTAGAATGTCGGGCATTTTACCGCGAGTGTCCCTTTTTAATTTTTTTTAATTTTTTTGCCAAGTCATTTTTCCGTAAGATATTGCGAAATAGTGTCGTAAAACTTTTGCTTTTTTAATGTTGGAAAGTGTGTCTAGATGATCTGGCTACCCATGCGTGATTTTGTTTTTGTCAGATACGACGTAGTTATTGGTATATTGGGTATTTAACTGCGGTTGCCAATTTCTGTTTTTTTTTCAATATTTGTAAAAATTTACTACGTAGTGAGGAATTGCCGTATATTATTGATTTTTTTTTCATGTTTATGTGTTAGAAAGTGTGCCTTGATGGTTGGGCTAACACGTGCATGTCTTTTTTTTTATCTGAGATGCCGTATATTAGAATGTTGGGCATTTTTCCGCGAGTGCCCCTTTTTATTTGTTTTGCATTTTTTTGCTTAGTCATGTTACCGTAAGGAATTGGCAAGTAGTGTCGCAAAACTTATATTTTTATAGTGTTGGAAAGTGTTTCTAGATGATCTGGCTACCCATGCCTATTTTTTTTTTAGCCAGATATGGCGTATATATAAGTATGTGTTCGATTTTCCTGTGATTGCCATTTTTTCGTTTTTTCCCATTTCTTTCAAAATTACTACGTACTAAGGAACTATCACAGAGTAATATTTCATTTATATGTTTATTTGTCGGAAAATATGCCTTGATGGTTTGCCTAGCACGTGGCTGAAATTTTTTTTTTCTGAAATGCCGTATATTAGAATGGCCATTTTTCCACGAGTGCCCCTTTTTATTTGTTTTGCATTTTTTTGCTTAGTCATGTTACCGTAAGGAATTGGCAAGTAGTGTCGCAAAACTTATATTTTTATAGTGTTGGAAAGTGTTTCTAGATGATCTGGCTACCCATGCCTATCTTTTTTTTAGCCAGATATGGCGTATATATAGGTATGTGTTCGATTTTCCGGTGATTGCCATTTTTTCGTTTTTTCCCAATTCTTTCAAAATTACTACGTACTAAGGAACTATCACAGAGTAATGATTCCTCTAGATGTTTATTTGTCGGAAAATTTTGTTTACTTTTTTTTTGATTGAATATCATCAAATTTTTTTAGCTAAAATATTGTTTTACATTTTTTTTTTCGATTTTATTTCCCTTCAAAAAAAATTTTTTGGGTCAGAATTTTAATTTTATAGTCGTAAAATAATCGACAATTATCCAGCAACCCACCATACAATTTTTATGCATATCCAATAATAATTAGATTAGTAAATAACACCTTGAAATTGACATACCCTTCCTACATTTCAAGTGGCAGATTAGGGAGTCTGAGTCAGTGTGGTTGGCGGCCATTTTGTGGACATATCCGAAGCGTAAGCTGCCCTATCTATATATATTCTTGTTCCCTATAGAATTTGTGATATTTTAGTATATTTTTACCTGCATAAATATCATATTATATATTAAATATATGTATTTTTTTACGAAATTTCCAAGTACTCAAAAAATTACCTTTAGATATGGCCCCTGATATAAATGTAATTTACAAAATAATGAAGATTTTTTTACATATTTCTATTTTAGGATAACATATGTTTATTCCCTAAAAAAATTAGCCACTTCCTATTTCATTTGGGTACCCAAAAAAATTCATGAAATTTGGACAATTTTTTTTTGGCCAAAAAAAGTTACCCTTTTTTTCTCATTTCAGATCTTCACCTCCATGGGTCTGACTTCATCCAAAATACACCAAGATGTGTCCTAAACATTCAAGAATCAATTCCTAAAAGGATTTGTGTATATATGTATAAACTTTTTTTTTATGAATTTTTATGTCAGGTCTTTTTTTTTCTACTTAATTTTTTAAAATATTTATAATAAATAGTTTTTATGCAGATGAGTAGTATTTATCTTTACAGTTGTTTTAAGCATTCATTGAAGTTTTTTTTTGGCAAAAGAAAAAAGGAGGTTACTGCAAAAACTGATTTTTCAAGAATTTTTTTTGGCGTCGGGGTCGTTCGCGTCCGAGTATACCCTTAAAGGGGTGTCCGAGGACCGTACCTATCCAGGGTTAAGTAATATGTGGTTATCATGGCTACTGAAAACACATATGCCATGTATAATGCTATTACTAGGAAGAGCTCTATGAGGCTTGTAAGTTCATTTGTGGTGAGAAGCAGTGTTTATTGGGCGGGATTTTAAATATTGTAGATCTTACCTTATGTTTAGGAGCATTACCATCCCTTTAAGGGAAGGGTTTATTAATCTAACTTTAGTAATAGAATTATAGGTTCCAACAGCACTAATAATTTTAGCAAAGAATTCAGATTTACCTGGTTTCGTTAGCAATTTAGCTAACTCCTTCCTGTTTGAGTGCTCATACAAACTGTCTTATAATTTCTCTAAGGCTACAGAGATGCTGTTATATTGTTAGCAAATAGTTTAAAGGAGCGAGTGATTTAATTTGCTCATAATGACATATTCTAATAGATTTTCTGACAAAGGAAGTTAGTTACTCAGACTTACTCTTCCTCAGTGTTTTTCCATTCCATTAGATATTACTAAGTTTAGTTTCATCATCAATAAGGGTATTCATATTAAAACAAAGGTAGATCAAGATTAATGGGTTTGTACTCTTGAAAGAGGTTAGCGATTGTCCTTTCATGTAATCCCTCTGTCCATATAATATTTCCATTAGGCTACGTGTTTGACCATTAAAAAAGCACAAAAGAATAGTAGTATTTGAGGGACGCATGGATGCTTTGGCGAAAAGGCCTCACCACCCAAGCCATTGAAGCTTGCCCATCGAAAGGAAAGGGGTCATGGTCAGAGGAGACAGATATATAAATACTTTGGGGTTCTTGTTGGGTGATTGATTTTGAAGCGGTTAACGTGTCGCATGGGGTTCAATATTACTATAAGTGGTTTCAATTTGCTTACTGCATGCAATAAGCACAGGGTAATTTACTTTGTCCATAGGATGATCATAATGAGGTTTTAAAACCATCTTATACCTAATAAGTTTGTCGATAATTTCTTCAACAAGAGCTTTAGAATGGCTCAAACCTCAACTGACATTAGGGATTAGAAGTCTGTTTTGGCATCATCGCAAAAATATTTAGAATTTAGTTCCTGTCTTCTAAGTTGCACATACTCTGTAGAGGGTTGTTAAGATTTTGATCAAAGTCTGCCATCTGGGATTGACCACGTAAGAGGAAACAGTTATCGGGACAATAAAAAAGATATCAGCATAAACTTAAGAAGGTACGGGACCACGTCCCACTTAACACTTTTGCAGAAAATAACAGTTATAGGCTCATAGATGTAATATCCTAGCAGTAAAACACTCTCAACTAGGATATAACGTGGTTAGTGACGAAAAGGTAAATCTCAAAATGATATTGCCAAATAAAACTCACAACTACAAAGTAAGATACAATACGTAATATATATATATATATATATATATATATATATATATATATATATATATATATATATATATATATATATATATATATATATATATATATATAGGTGATCCAAATATCGCAAATAAATACCTGACTTTTTTATGGTCAAAACATTCTAGTTGATCTTATGATGATATGATCAGTTGCCTATGTGACCTTTTGGATCGACTAAAGGGGATGAAACAGATTTAACATATTTGTAGAGAAACCTAACCTAAACATGATGTGCTTAATACTTGGGCAGATAACACCACCTTTATAGGCTTATAAATGTATTAACAGAACAATTAAAGCACTTAAAACGACGGAAGGTAAACCAAGGGATAAAAAGTGATAAAGGAATACGGAAAATTTAGTTGAACAGACAAGTAGACTGATGCTAATGAAGCTTGCAGTACACATGATAAACAAGCACCACAAAGTAAACATTGATTGTCTGAATAACATACTGTAAGACAGAACTTTCTGGTTAAATCCCGAAATTATATGAACAGATTAAATAAACCAATGAATGTAAAACTCACAGGATACAATGTAAATATGCAGTATACAATAAACACTGGTGACCCGAACAAAATTAACATATACTTTGAGTTCTTGTATGCTAGAACTTTCTAGTAAAACCTGGTTACACTATTTTCTGGAGCTCACGATAGATAGTAAAAATTACATTCCAACACATCTCTCTGCCAAATTCAAGTCTGGGCTTTGAACATTCTACAATCTGTCTGATGCGTGCAGGATAAATATAATGCAATATGGTGAATCTCAGAATGCTTGATTAAACTAATTGACTATATGACTAAGAAACTTTTGATACTCCAAAAGTCAAAGGTAAACAGGACTGGTTTGAAGGACCACTTATATCATAATAGACTTAGGAAAATCAACTTCCTTCTAACCACATTTTCAAAACTAAGAGCTAAATGAGTAAACAAATGTGAATTAAAAGGCAAATCAATAAAAATGGTAAATATATCTAAACTCGCTATTATAGGGTAAAATGACATAATTGGGTTAAATCAAATAATCGTATGATAGCCTATAGACCAGTGTCCAACCTCCGTAAAGTTTTAAGATAAAACAAAGGAATACAAATTTGCAACACAATCCACATTCACGCCTGAATGTTCAAAGCAAAAAAAAAAAGGGGGGGGGGACCTAGAATTAAAAAAAAAATCAATTATCATTAATGGGGAATATACCAAGGTATAGACACACTAACTCGTGTTATGGAATAAAACTAAGAGACAGTAAAAAAGCAACATAGAAATAAGAGCAAACTAAACTAAATTGAACACTCGGGAGTGTATACATTAGCCAACGGCTCATTTGTTTACATGGAAACAAATTATTCTGAGGGTATTGATTAACCATATCATATCTGGAATTTATTACATTTTATTATTGCAACAGATAAAACTGGATTACGATATAGAAAAAAAAGATGTTTTGACCTTTTCAATTACTTGACCATGAACTTTAAACCAATCACTCAAAAAATCTAATCAAATTGTCCTAGGATCATAGCCAATCATTCCACCAAATTTCAAGAGATTCAGTAAAATAGTTTTGTAGTTATGTGATTCACAAACAAACAAACATACAAACAAATTACCCAGGGTAATGACAACACTATATCATATTGTGTATCACAAGATAGGCAATTGATTTATGCATATTTTGGCACTAATTTCATGCAAATCAGAGAGAAATTAGCTAAGATAGGGCAAAAAGAAATTTTTTACCTTTCCATGGCACTGGTCTTGCTTTTAATCTGATTGTTATTGGATCAGGGCCAATCATACAGCCAAATTTCATGAGACTAGAAATGTATGTGTATATATATATATATATATATATATATATATATATATATATATATATATATATATATATATATATATATATATATATATATATGTATGTATATATATATATATATATATATATATATAATTTATATAAATATATATATATATGTATATATATATATATATATATATATATATATATATATATATATATATATATATATATATATACATGTATATATATAAATATATATATATATATATATATATATATATATATATATATATATATATGCGTGTATATATATATATATATATATATATATATATATATATATATATATATATATATATATATATTGTATATATATATATATATATATATATATATATATATATATATATATATATATATATATATATATATTGTATATATATATATATATATATATATATATATATATACATATATATATGTTTACATATATATATATATATATATATATATATATATATATATATATATATATATATATATATATATATATGTATGTATATATGAATATACATATATATGTACATGTATATACATGCACACACGCACGCACACACACACACATATATATATATATATATATATATATATATATATATATATATATATATATATATATATATATACATGTATATATATATATATATATATATATATACATATATTTATATATATATATATATATATATATATATATATATATATATATATATATGTATATATATATATATATATATATATATATATATATATATATATATATATATATATATATATATATATATATATATATATTTATATCTATATCTATCTATCTATCTATATATATTAATATATATATATATATATATATATATATATATATATATATATATATATATATATATATATGTACATATATATATTAATATATATATATGTATATATATATATATATATATATATATATATAAATATATATATATATATATATATATATATATATATATATATATATATATATATATTTATATATATATATATATATATATATATATATATATATATATATATATATATATATATATATATATATGAAATATCCATATACATAAATATGGATATGTATATACACACACACGCACACGCACACTCACACATACACACAAACGATTTCCATCTATGTCACTACTTGTGTGGTAGTATTACCAGTTCCTTGCTTACTGTTAAGGAAGCAATATGAGTGACAGGAACACTAGAAATAGAGGCTCACTATTCAAGTTCACAGAAAAAGAAGTCGTATGTGTTATTCCTAACTTATTCACAGAGAGGATTTTCCTCGAATTCTTTTGTTCTGTTGATAATTTGGGTCGTGTGAGTAGTTGATTGAAGAAATGCTTGATTCGTTATAGAACAGATGATTATTTGCAACCATTTGGAAATGAGTCATCAAACGTAAATGAACTTTTTTTTTATATATTAAATAGCTTTACAGAGAAACGTTGCTGTCATTAATAATACACATGCCTCCTTCTCTGGTGTTTGAGTAGATTTGCATCTAACATTTCTAGCCATATTTGAAAAAAGTATGAAAATTCGGTCCAGTCTTCTAGATTCAATGTTGTTCTAAATCATTGATTATTATATCTGTGACCTCTGGTGACTTCCTATATTAATTGAATCCGGTAATGATTTTTTTGTGGCTACAAGATTCTTGGTAGCTATTTCTTGATTACAAATTGCATCATAATGGCAGTTTAGCCCTGTGTAACTATTGAGATTATTCTTGATCTCAATAGTGATGACATCACCTTTAGGAAGGAGTGTCATGATACAATGTTCCCTCAGTGCAACTACCTTGTCATGTAGATCAGTGTTTCTCAACCCGAGCCATATGGGGGCCATAAGATTTTTTCAGGGGCCACAATGCAAAATTTGAAAAAGGGGGGGGGGGGGGCGGTGGCCATGGAGGCCCACAGAAAATTTAGGACCCACAAAATTTATTAATGTGTATTTTTTAAATAAATCTTTATTATGCTTTGGATATTCTGTTTATCATGCTTGAATTTAGTTTAATCATCATTCGATTTATTATACCAGGGAATTTTTGCAGGCGGTGAAATATTTAATATCTCTCTCTCTCTCTCTCTCTCTCTCTCTCTCTCTCTCTCTCTCTCTCTCTCTCTCTCTCTCTCTCTCTCTCTCTCTCTCTCTCTCTCTCTCTCTATATATATATATATATATATATATATATATATATATATATATATATATATATATATAAATCTGTCAATGAAAATTTTATGCAGTAAACGATTGGGGTAGAGTGGTAAAAGGCTGAACTATGACCCTTAACAAAAACCATTAGGTCTCTCTCTCTCTCTCTCTCTCTCTCTCTCTCTCTCTCTCTCTCTCTCTCTCTCTCTCTCTCTCTCTGTGTGTGTGTGTGTGTGTGTGTGTGTGTGTAAGTATAATGAAAGATTATGCTTACTAGTAAACTTCCGAGCGACCACCATTAAGATGTCTATAAACAGTTTTAATAGTAACGGTATACCGGTTATATTGTTTCTTCTCCAATAACATATCCGTCTTTCAGTATTACATAGACTTGCAAGGACGAGACTTTATTTAAGCTTAACCAAAGAGGTTTGCGAAAGATAACTTTACATCCACAAATGTACATACATTTATGCTTATATACACAGTCTCTTTTATGTACACTCAGTATACACACATACTCGTACACAGGTTTTTATATTTTTTTATTTAGAAAAGGTTTGATGGAGAAATATATCAAGCCGAGGCGGTTAATAAAAGGTTGAAAATGGCTAAATTAGGCTTTTATGTTTGCAATTACCAAGATATTTATTTTATTTAGTGGAAAAATAATATGGAAATGACATGAATTTTATTTATCTTATTCACTTTATTTGTTATTGAGGGAGGGGTGAGACCAACTTCATGGCTAATAATTTTTGCTTTTTTATTCGCTTGTTTGAGCATGTGGAGGGCAATGACTTCTCAGACAATAATAGTGGTACCAAGTTTTAATGAGTTTTGTTTGTTTTTTATTTCAGATAAGCATGAACAGTCCAGCTAAGAAAAATGCAGACAGTATTCTGTCGAACATCTTGCTTATGGATTCATTGAAGCCCTGCAAAATACTGTAATGCCTAAGTGCTTGTAATGTATGACCTCACTCTCAAATGAAAGTATACATCCCAGGACACTAAAAGAGCATCTGGAGACTGTACATAAAGACAAGAAAGACAAACCGCTAGATTTCTTCAAGAAATTACGTGATGAGTTCCAAGGAAGGATTACAGTGAATCATGTTTACCTAAAAAGTGGCAAAAGTAGATAGAGGGATGTTGGCTTTTTACAAGAGAGCAAATTTTATTGAAAAATCAGGTAAGCCTCATACTATCGGTGAATCTCTGATCATGCCGGCAGTGGCTGTAGTGCTTTCAACAGTCATGAATCAGAGTCCACAAGAAGTAAGTAGTGTTATTCCTCTGAGCAACTAATTTCACGCCGTATTGATGAGATGGCAGCTGATGTTGAAAGCCAATTGGTATTAAAACTGCTGGTAAATGAATTCTCGCTTCAACTCGACGAATCAACTTTACCTGATAATTCTGCTCTTCTGGTGGCATTTGTGAGGTTTCTTGATGTTCATGAAATATGTCAAGAAATGTTTTTTCGCAGTGAAATTAACGACTGACACTAAAGGTGAGTCCATCTTCGAAATCTTGAGGTCTATCTTGAGGAGAACAACATTCCACTCAAGAACATTGTGGCTTCTGCAACAGATGGCGCTGGTGCTATAATTGGGAGGTATCGGGGATTCAGTGCTTACTTGAAAAAAGCTGTTCCTAATGTCGTTTGTGTGCACTGTGTTGTTCACCGGCAGCACCTGGTTGTCAAAAACCTAGCAGGACTTCTGCATGAAGCTCTTGGGCATATTATCAAGGCTGTCAACTTTATAGAACATAGTGCACTGAAAGATCGCTTCTTCAGCAATTATGTGAAAATGACAATGAAGAATTTGAACAACTTGTGTTGCACACTGAAGTCAGGTGGCTTTCTAAAGGTAATTGCCTGAACTGTTTTGTTGCACTTTGGGACAGTATTATCTCTTTCTTTAGTGGGGCAGAACTTGGACAGAAACTTGTTGATGCAAAGAGTGACATCTTATACCTGTCGGAAATATTTGTAAAGCGAAATGTTTTGAACAAAGAGCTTCAAGGAAATAACTTCCCCCTGTTTTCCTGCAAGGAGGCAATTGCTGCATTTAAAGGGAAACTCAAGCTGTTCTGGTTGAACCTTGGAAGATGAGAGTTTGCACAGTTTCCTTCCTTAGCAGTTATATCCACCAAACTGCTTGATGATGACCTAGGAGTGTATGTTGACCATCTGAAGCAGTTGCATAATGATATGGAAACTCGCTTCTCTGACCAACACCAAAAGACTGTGCCACACTGGGTTGTGGATCCCTTCATAGCTGATGTATCTGAAGTTGATGTCACCCTACAAAAAAGTCTCATTGAACTTCAGAATAACACAACAGCTCAAGCAAAGTTCAAGCGTGGAGGACACCAGAAGCTGTGGATGAATCAAGATGCGTATAAGAAGTACCCACTGCTCTGGAAAGATGTGAAGTTGCTCTTACTTGCCTTTCCCGCGTCTTACTTGGTTGAAACTGGTTTTAGTCGGATGATGTATCTGCTGTCAAAGACACAAAATCGCCTTGACATAGAAATAAAAAAGAGGTGATTTGCGTCTCTCTCTGACAGCTTTCAAGCCAAACATTGACAAGCTGGCAGCCTTGCATCCGTCACAGGGGTCACATTGAAACCTTTCAAGATAGAGCCAATTGTACCTACATGTATTCCTTGTTTTGTATTCCTTTTGTAAATAAGTATTGAAATAAAATTTATTCCAATTGATATTGTTATTTGATTTATGCCTGAAATTGGTGTTTTGAGTACATGGTACTATTCAAATTAGAACCATCAATATACCTACTTCCCTAGGCGTATCAAGGTGATGGATGGATGGCGAGTGCAGGAAGGGGGCCATTAGAACTCAATGATTGCATGGAGGGGGCAAAAGATCTTGCACTGGATTGAAGGGGACCATCGCCAGAAAAGGGTTGAGAAACACTGATGTAGATGTTGGGTGAGTAAAACTTATGAACAAATATTATCTGCTACATTTATCATATTAACACTGAAGATACACAAATTATGAATGACGTTCATTTAAGATTTCCTCTGATCCACTTAGGGTTATCATATCTGACTGAAATTTCACCTGTATATTGGTATATTAACGTATAAGTCACATGGTAATTTGCAGCACTAAACTGACATTGATTCCTTTTTCATAGGTGTTAGATTGAAGTAAGGTGTGACTATGGACCCAGTTGAGTACCGAGCTGTGAGCCGGTTTCTATATTTGAAAGGTCGCAATTTGAAACAGTCCTTGGATGAACTGAAACAAACTTATGGAGATACTTCCTAATCATATGATGTTGTAGAACACTGGCATTGCTAGTTCAAGTATGGCCAAACATTTGTCGAAACATTATCCATTCCTGGAAGCCCCTTTCTTCCACTGATAAAGAGACCATCAATCAAGTAGAGGCTACCAATTTGGAAGACAGCCAAATAACTGTTCGACAGTTAGCCTAATTTGTAAAAATAAGTTCTGTGGAAAAAATGTTTTAGGATCATTTGCACATGAATATGCATGGTGGATTGCTAGGCTCCTTACCGACTTTTATAAATAAGGTCTCTAGAGTTGCATAAAACAATGGAAAAACTGCATAAACCTGGGTTGGGCCTATGTAGAGGAAGACTAATAATTGTTCCAAGATTTGTCTGTCTATGTCTGCTGGAAGTGGGTCTGGGAAAATTTTTAATCTTTTATGTTTAATAGCTGCATGACTCAAATGGGATCTTTCTCTTGCTGGAGGCAGTCCTTCCTTATGACGGTTTTGCATGGTCAAGAGCTAATGCCCTGTAAAGCTAACGACAAGGTTTATGGTGGGATGCATGATTCTTCTGCATGAACTTTTCATAGAAATTTCAACTTATGGGTGAAGAGCAGCACCAATTGGTCGGAATTAACTTTCTCGGCTGATTGTCTCTGTGAAGGCTCCCTCTCTATATCTGGCAACAGGATTTCCAGGAGGATAAACAAGAAATTCCTCAGTTTGCTTTTGGCACAAAACACACAACTGGCATATTCTTGCATCAGCCATCATAGAAACAACCCGAAAAGACACGAAATAAATAACCACTGTCTCTCCAGATGCATAACAGATAAAAATTGGTATTACCTGAAATATAAAAAAAAAAAAAAATATTACAGTATCTAGAAATACAAGTGGGTATGAAAATGTAGATGTTTTTCATTTGTAAAAAGACCAATAAAATGGTAAATGAAGAACACAATTACGGATAAGTTAGAAAGTTATGAATCATACATAAAATCAAAAATATATAGAGCAAAATCACCATTCTAAGTTCGATTGTACAAAGGTTATGAGGCTTGATGCGATAAAAAAAAAAAGATTGGCACCCGGGATGGATTTTTTTATGACTGCTTGACACACTAGCCAGCATTGTGACATAGACTGATACCATGAAGTCTGCACTGAAATACAGAAATACTCAAAAACCACCCCCTAATTCTATTCTATCTTCCTCTTGTTTTTCCTAAATGGTGATTTACTATGAGATTCAGGGCCCCTGTAACACGGTTTTTTCGCAATAACTTTTTTTCTATGAATTTCATAAATATAACGCTTACTCAGAATGCACATTATATCTACACATAAATTTTGACTATATTCTGCATTACGTAGGTTGAATAAATTTGGTACTTTATTAAGTAAAAGTGACGATTTTTGAAGACGGGCCAACTTACCTAGAGAAAAGGTTTCAAACGCACTCGTTACGTAACTTATGACGGCATTTCTTCTCTCTTTCTCGATCGATGATTGGTTATACGTAACGAAGGCTATACCTCTGCCAACAATAACACAAAAGTGTAAATAAAAGCAAAGCAGTACACCTTTATGAACTCTGAAACCTCTCCACTGAGAATTGTCATAATGAACAAACGAACAAAATATGTTAATAAATACAAAAACACTTCGATTATTTGTCTAACTCCCAAAATAAGTTTCCTAAGAAATTACAGTCTACTTTATAGGTCACAATCAGATTGACAAAGTGTATGGAATAGTTGGTAATTTTAAAAAACGTAGTAGACCAGCTTGATTTGATAACTGCTATATCCAATGTCAAGCAATTTTTATTCATTGTCTATCTACCTACCTATTTACTGTAAAACAAAAGATAGCCGGTACCGTATTTTCGCTTTAAACCTTCACCAATAATTATCGTCAGAATGATGACTTCATGAGACTCCACCCACTTTGGCCTCGTTATGAATCAGGATAACACTGAAGGCTACCATGGGCATTGTTGAGTCAGAAAATTCAAATTCTGGCTATAAAAACTCATTTCTCGAGTAGTTGTAAGAAATGCTAAATGATCCTCAATGATCCCAGCAGTTGGCCTAAACGTTTAATTCATGCATACTACTCTTGCGGCAGTACTGTTACAGTAGTATTACTACGCCAGCACTGATACCCCACCCACATCTATGTATTGTTCCGCCATTCATAAAGTCTTTGTCATGTTTTTTCACTGTGCAATAAGCCATGGCCTCCTCAGAAATTAAGTTTAACATTAGATGATAGGTTATTTCATTAAGCTGACAAATTATGGCAACTGGGTATGTTATTGCCGATGTTGAAGCTAAAGATAAAGTATGGTATCATTCCTTCATTGCATTATCATCTTTACTACTATTTGTTTTGCTACATGTAGTAAATATTTTAAAGGATAAATGAATTATGTTCACTTTACTCCTATAGATTCCCATTAGATGTACAAATAAAACTCCTAAAACTATTCATGATTTATTTACAAAATGCAGTCATGCCCAAAAAAGAAGAAAAAAAAATTATATCGGATGATCCGTTGGTCTGATGGAGATTTTAGCACAAAAATCTTATTTCAACAAAAAAAGTTATATAAAGACTGTTTACATACAATCTCTCTCTCTCTCTCTCTCTCTCTCTCTCTCTCTCTCTCTCTCTCTCTCTCTCTCTCTCTCTCTCTCTCTCTTGGTGGCATAGTGAATAGTTAATGGAAATGTTCAAAAGCCTGAATGACATTACAAGTATTATAATCATGTTACGCTAAATACAAATCAGACCATAAACATTGGATTTAAACTAGAAACTGAATAATTACCTATTCAGGCTATAATAGATATGGCCAAGGGCTTTCTCATGACTGTATAAAGTTGCAAGTCGTAAGACAAATGCAGGTTTGCAACCACGGGGGCAATTCCAAATCCTGTTAGCCATTCTTGACTGTTATGGGTTTCAGAGCAGATGGAAGAAGGTGAATGGGTGTCTGGTGGATGGGCGGGGCAAAATTTTGTCCAAAGGTGTTTACATTGCTTACGTAATGAATGTTTTCGACTCTTGGCTTGGTATCACTGGCCATGGCGTCGGCTGGATCATTTTTACTCTATAAAAATTAAAACCATCGGGTTTAGGTTATGGATAATGCTGACAAAATTTGTGTGTGGTTGTAAAATATACATATGTCAACTTTCAGCTACACCCGATGCTTTGATAAGGAGCAAAGTCCAAAAAACCGTGTTACAGAGGCCCTGAATCTCATAGTAGTAGTTGCTTTTTCCCTATCTGTAAATTCATCTTCTACTCTGATATACTTTTTTTTTTCGAAACCATCATTATTGTCCTCACTTCAGTTGAAGTGACTATCCTGTAGGATAGTTAGCTCTATAGGCTAATCAATCACGTGCATCTTTTTGGCTCTCATTATTGTTATTTCTTTTCAAGTAAGATGACCCTTTTTTATTGATTTTGACGCTTATTCTATCTGGATATGATGAGTAAAATTCATAACAAGTGTGTCTTCGATTTCACTAGTATTGTCTAATGTATTGCAATATTCTTGGACTGCATGTCAATATTTATAGACCTTAAGGCTGCCTCCACGCACTACAATATCCTACTATGCATCGAAGCTATTTTTTTAGATTTTATTAAACCAATAATTTTGAAACAGGATGCCATTCAAAGACCAAGGAGAATAGCCCTGTATATTAGAACAGAGATCCTTGCTACTCATAAGTCTGGCCATGAATGTGAATGCCATGAGATTCAGGTCATAAAAGTCTGTGGCAGGCAAAAATCACTTTTATTTGTGTTCAATATATTAGAATCTAAACATTTCTTTGCCACGCTTGCAAAGAAAACAGATGCTATTTTGTGCTTGTGTTTTACTTAAACGCTCATCATAGGGAGTGCTTAAATTCTGTTTCTCTTACTGATAACCATGGGTTGAGAGCGTTGAACTGTGCTTCTGAATAAGGCTGCAACCAAATATACTAGTGAAGCTACTCACAGATTTTGTAACTGCTTGGACCTGCTATTCACCCACTGCCCTAAATTTATAACAAGCAAAGTTGGGTCTCCAGTTGGGGACTTCTGATTATACCGTGGTTTTGTTTGTAATCAAAACTAAGCATCCCGCCCCCATTGTAGATATATATAGAATCTCAATCAGACTGGAATGCACTTTTTAGTGATCTTCATTTGAATTGGTCATAATTCTATAAAGAAAAGTGTTGAACCTGTTGTTCTCTACAAAGAGATTCTGATCAATATAATTAACAGGTGTATCCCTTCTAGTGTGTTAAAAACACGAGTGAAAGACAAACCTTGGTTTATCGATGATTGTAAATGTGCTTACTTGGAGATGCAAAAGACTTATCATCTTTGTAATGATAACAGATCAGATTTGACTTGGAATAACTATACTAGATAAGAGCTGTTGCTCTGAAAGTTCATACCCCAATTGAAAAAGAATACAATATGACCATAAAAGAGTGGCAGGCTTCCTTTGAATCTACACTCTCTGGTGCAGACATAATAGTTCCTTCTTTACTTTTAACAAGAAGGATTCGTCATTCACTGTCCAAAGGGAAAGCTTGCCATTTGGGCTGATTTGCTTGACAATAATGCACTGCACTTGTTTCACACTTGTACAATGTAGCGGCTCTGCTTCTTTGTCTTATTGCTCGTTCTTCCTTATACTGATAATAGACCAACCTGCGAAAACTTACTAGGTCATGTTGTATTTTATTGGAAATTTTGTAACTTTTTAGATCGCAAATCCTTATATATAAAAAAGTAGTCTGTTTAATAAAGTTTCGTGGCATTCCTATTGCATCTGTCAAAGCCTAACATCACACTACCACAATTTATGACTTGTGGAGGAACAGCTCTCTCTACCTTTCCCCTTACTACTGTGCCCAATTCTTTCATGATACCACCCTTTGTCCATGATTCTTTTCTCTATGCCTCATCCATGAAACTACAGCCCTTTCCCCGGTACAAAAGCATTCTCTTGGTTTCAGCAAGCTAAGGTACCGTTTCACATCAAAGGGCATGACTTGGCCAGGCACCAAAGCAGATTTGTCCTCTCAGCAATCCCCTAGTACACTTTCTAGTAAATCTCCGATTGGCTTTGTAGACAAGGGGACACTTAAATAATGTACGATGCCCATAAACATATCTCCTGTGGCAGTACTCGCTATTGCCAGCCGCCTATATACCCAAGCCTTTTCCGCTCTGTCAAGATCTGTTGGGAGCCCAAAAGGCTTTGCTAGCCCTCAGTGATATGATCAGTAACGCTCACTCTCATGGAATTGACCATTATTGCTCGCCTGCAGCCTGCCACAAATGGCTCTCCTTAGGAAGTGAACTTACTCCGTGCCATTTAGGTACAACGCCTACCCAAACATGTACGCGCTGTCATATCCAGTGAAAATACGTTCCCTATGAAGGACCTAATGACTGACAACCCCTTCACCACTTCCAAGACCTGCATTAACCCGTCCACTTCCCATGAAGAGGACAACTATTTAACATTGACCGAAGCTGATATGAACACGCTAGGATGAAATGTTGTAAGACACAGACCCCCAACCCGTGACCTGCCGGAGCAAAGACAAAGCACCCCACCACCCACACATGCCATCCCTCGTTCACGCCCCAACCAGCGACCTCTTCTGACACTTATTTATGCTCATCGGCCACTATTATGCTAAAACCACTATTAATTCAAGGCTGCTTTAAAGAAATGTGCGAATAGTTGTCAGTGGCCAAAAACTTTTAAATAGGCCGTCACTTGTGGCATCACCGCCCCTATTGCTAATCTTTTCTTTTTGAATGATGCAGGTACATGCATCTAGTATTTGGTTTCTGCCAAGGCCAAGGCCACTCTTCAAGACACGACATAGTCTTTTTAAGCCTTCCGACGTCCGACTGGTAGCTGCCAACAGATCTGCTATCCCTACCTACAAGTATGAGGCCCGACATTATCATTTGGAAGCACCAAATATTATTGGAAGCTTCTCGTTGCTGATGTCACATTACCAATTCTCGGTGTGGATTTCCTCTCACAATTCTAACTCCTGGTTGGTATTGCTCATCGACGGTTAGTCAACGCAGACTCTTAGTCATTAACCTCACCTCGTCCAACCTCGCTGTTCACATTAGCGCACCCACGGATGCTTACCCCCATCTCCTCATGTTATACCCAGATGTCTTAAATCCAGAACTTCCCCAAATGCCCTTGGCTCCCTCTAAATGCCGTATTTATCAGTATATCAAGATGACCGGGTCCCATGTATTTGGTAGATTCTGTCATATGGCACCGGATCGTTTGGTAGCCGCTTAACAAACGTTCGCCGAACTGGAAGAAATTAGCATTCACTGGAAGGTCCCAAACCCATTTCATCACCTTTACACATCATCCTTAAGGAAGATGGCTTTGTGCACCCATGTTGGGATTACAGGCACTTGAACATGCAGAGAGAACAGGATCACTACCTGTTCCCAAACATTACTAACGTTATATCCTACTCACGCAAAGCGCAGGTTTCCTCCATATTCAACCTCTTGAAGGGGTATTATCAAGTGCCATTAAACCAAGAAGATACCCACAGGATCGCCATCACCATCCCCTTCTTTACATATACCCTCAATTACTCCTGTTTTGGCTTTTTTAATGCTGGTGCCACTTTTCAGTGCCTGTAAAAGTCATCTTAGGAGACCTCCTCGTCTGAATATGCTACGTGGACGATAAACTTGAGTTCTCTTCCTCTAAAGAAGAACACCTCCGTCACCTGTGCTTCGTTCTCAGCCTCCTACAACAAAATGGCCTTGTTGTCCAGTACAGCAAGTGTACCTTTGATGCCAATGAAGTATCATTCTCAAGGAAGTGCATCAATCCAAAAGATATCGACCAACCTTCCCTTGGAAACTTATAGAAGTTCAGAATTTTCCCATGCCGTTTCCCATCAAAGCACTGCAAGAATTCTTAGGCATGTTCAACTATTATCACAGGTTCCTACTATCCATTGCTACCATACTTGGCCCCCTCTAAACCTCCCTTGTGGGGTCCTCTTCAAGAGCGGAGCACCCTATTTCACATGTATGTCAATTTTACGGTGAGGGGGAGCTATGCACTGCATGTATTTAATATATGCTCTATACTGTAACTGTATTGCTTTTTTGTCTTATCCCTCACACTTCCATGAACTGATAATAGACCAACCTCTGTACGCTTGGTAGCTCATGTTGAATTTTGTTTGAATTTTTTAAATGTTCTTGCTCGGAAATCCTTGTATATAAGCTCTTTGTCTGTCAAATATCTGGTATAACCTAATAGCCCACTCGTACATTAAGTACTGCAAGGAGATACTTTATCTTCTTTATTCTCTTTATTTTTTGCAAGATAGCAAAGAGGGGTTCTTTTTTCACTTGTTGGAGAATTAGTAATGGTTAGTCGATTACTGTCGCCCCTAAACCTTCAAAACTTTGCAATGATTATGTTTGTAAATACAAATCCTAAAGATTTAGGTGTGATTCTAATTTTCAAATTCGCTTCTGAGAGCCACATTCGTTTTGTTTCTTCTTCAATTGAACAAATAACTGATTTTGATCAAGGTAAAAAATATATTTTTGGGTGAGATGGACATGTCACCCTGATAGAAGGGTTCCTATAGGTAGCCTTCTAAGGGATATTTGCTACAGTGATATTCTCAGAGAATTACACTAAAGGTATCCAGGATTCTAACTCCTGGCGCGAGTATCCAATAAAGGATATCGCATAATATCCGAGGACGTATTCTAGATACAACACAGGGCAATCTTCACCCCGAGTAGATTTAACGCTTCGATGTAAGGGGGAATAGTAGCAAATGAAAGGGGTGCTGTTCTAGGTACCCAGTGGACCTCCTTCCCTACTACTACCGTGACGCTATTCCTATTCTTGCCGTTAAACAGAAATGGCCACTGATAAAATAATTTTGGGAGGGGCAGCAAGAGGGCGGGTCCATCAGGACGACATGGCCCTCTCACCCAAAAATAGATTTTTCACTTTGATCAAAATCCATTTTTTGGGCTCAGGCCATGTCGTCTTGATGGGAGTATACGAGAGAATTGTCTTGAAATTACTATTAGCTGTTGATTTGTGCATGTGCCTTCCACCTTGAGTAGATTTCCTTATCTGGTCTACTAGACCTATATGAAAAATTCCAGAGATCTGTCACTTCCACTAAACCTGGAGCAAATTTAGTGCCTCCTGCCCCCAACAGGGATAATGTCGATATTGTCAATAAGGATTCAAGGTATGTATTTCCGTTAGAACAAAAAGGAAAGCATTGAAGCGTACCTTTTTTACTTACCTTAAGAATGTAAGTTTTATTTTTCTGGAAATCATTATTGTGATTTCAATGATATAAGCCCCATACAGGGGTTTAGTAAAACTCTAGTGAGCTTTATTAGCCTTTAACTGAGGGAGCAGTAATAAGACGTGAATGCGGTTTAAGTATTTTATTATGCAACAAATTTATCAAATGTAGTTACAACAAAGTATGAATTTGATCCAGCATTACAACACATCAAAACATATTTTCTCGTGTAGAAAAAAAAATATATAAATACATTATCGGAATAACGCCACTCAATGAAGGTGTGAAACTAAATCTATCTGACATGGTCAGATATTCTGAAATGCATGAACATCGTAACGCAAACGTTCTCTCGTCACTGGTGTATTGATCAGATATGCATCTACACAGAACAGTATGTCAACCATAGCTCTGATCTGCACTAGTGGGTAGGTATACACATGCACCCGATGCACTGTAAAGTCCCAAAACAGTCCACTCTTCATCGCAGCACTAGACGACGGGTTTAATGACACTACCCGCCGCCGGCACAAAATGTTTTATTTCATGTACTTGCTTTGTATAATGTTTGTAGAAGACCCTGGATGATCTCCACCCCATGTATGAGCAAAGTCTCTCAAAGTCTATATGTTAAAAGAAGTTCAACGAAGAAGCAACTTTCCTTGGATCGTGATCGTGACCTGCGGGTGTACTGTCAGGATCCACTCTGCGAATAGAGAAGGTGAGCTTCACTCTCAGTTGTCTTGAAGATAGGTTTGATCCTGAAGTTTCACCTCTGAAGAGCTATCCTCCCTTGAAGTTTAAAATTCTTCGAAGATAGATCTTAAGATCTTCTCCAAGGACCCCATCTCTCGGTGGGTAGCTCGTTCTTGGCAAGAAAGACAGGATCAGGAAAAAGGTTCAGTTCTCCTGAGTCTAGGAACTGAATATGGCCATCGTTTCTGGATAAGGCCACTATTTTACTAACTCTAGCCCCTGAGGCTATAGCAAACAGAAAAATGACTCTCTGTGTTATATCCTTTAGAGTACAGTCCTCATTGTCTACATTCGAAGCATCGTGCAAGACTTTGTCCAAAGACCACGTGATGGGCTTTGGTGGGGTTGCTGGCTTGAGTCTAGCGCATGCTTTCGGGATCTTATTAAAGATTTCCCATGAGAGGTCCCCCTCAAAAACGTACAGAAGTGGTCAAGCCAGGGCTGATTTACAAGAAGTAATTGTATAAGAGGCCAGGCCTTGTTTGTGGAGGTGTATGGAGAATGTGAGACAGAAATCTATCGATATCTCTGTCGGTTTCCTTGCTTTCACAAAGGAAACCGATTTCTTTCATGTCGATTCGTATTGCCTCCTAGTCGAACTTGACTTGTACTCCTTGATGAAGTCAACTTTATCCTTCGAGATTCCAAACATTTTGTTCGCTGCTAAGGCGAGAAAATCATGAGAAGTAGGTTGCTGGTTCTCGAGGATGAAGCGCAGACAGTCGACTTCTGGACCAGTTGAGATAGCACTGGATACGGCAGAGGAAACAGCTTCGGTTTAAACTCTAGGACTAGAGGGCTGCTACTGCTGCTGTCCCTCTGACGAGTCTTAGCTTGTTGAGGACTCTTAGCAGGAGATTGGTTGGTGGAAACAGGTATATGCGATTCCACCTGTTCCAGTCGAGGGACATGGCATCCATCGCTATTGCTTGAGGGTCCATGTAAGGGTCTACGTAACGATATAGTTTCTTGTTGTCACTCGTTGCGAAGAGGTCGATCTGCAGTTCTGGAACTTTTTCCGAGACGAAGGAGAAGGAGTGTGAGTCTAGGGACCATTCTGTCTCTATGGGCTTCTGCCTGAATAGAGTGTCCGCCGTCACATTGCGGAACCGTTTTAAGTGAACTGCTGATAGGTGCCATCCCTTCCTCCTTGCCAGGTAGAAGATGGCTAGTATCACATGACTGATATGGGGTGATCTCGAGCCTTGTCGATTTAGAAGCTTTACTATCACCTCGTTGTCCTGGACCAATCTGATGTGGATTGATCTGCAAGGGGATAGTCTCTTCAACGTCAGGAATCCTGCCATAGCCTCCAAAATATTGATATGAAATGTTTTGAACTTGTGCGACCAATTCCCTGGCACTTTTTTGTCGTGAGAATGACCTCCCCATCTTTCCAAGGATGCATCTGTGTGTATCACCACTGATGGTTGCGGTGGTTGCAGGGGAATTTTCCATGCTAGGCTCTTGGCTGTTGACCACGGCCTTAATTACGTGCGCAACAAGGCTGGGGTCAACCTTAGATGATCTCTTCGAGCGTTTGATGCGTATTTCCTCCAGGCTCCTGATACATCTTTCAAACATGCCTTTAGCACAGGGTCTATTACTTCTGCAAACTAGAGTAAGCCCAATACTCTTTCCTGTTGGCGTCTTGAAAACCTCTTGTGATGAATTAGTCCCCTGACAGATCACGCTATTTCTCTCCTTTTCTTGAATGGAATGGAGATGTGGTGTGACTTTAAGTTCAATTGGATTCCTAGCCACTGGAACTGTTGAGCTGGAGTGAGACGAGACTTCTTGAGGTCGATCTTGAAGCCCAGGTGTTCCAAACACTGGAAAACTCTGTTGGCTGCTTGCAGACAAGAAGTCTTGGATGCTGCCCATACCAACCAGTCGTCTATATATGCTACCACTTGAACTCCTTTGGTGCGTAGTTCTTTGACGATTTTGTCTGCTAGCTTCATGAATATCCTTGGGGCTGTGTTCAGTCCAAAGGGCATTGCTCTGAAGACAACTTCTTCTTTTGTAGTTTGAATCCTAGGTAGGAGGAAAAAAGGCGACTCATCGGGAGATGCCAGTAAGCATCTGCTAGGTTGTTTGAGAGGGGTCCTTATGTGTTGGAAAATAAGCATCAGGAACTTGTTGTTCTCGATAAACTTGTTAGATGGAGACAAGTCTAGAATGACTCTGAGTTCGTCTGAGTCTTTCTTGGGAACACAAAACACCCTTCCCTGGAACTTGATGGACTTCGCTTTCTCTATCACCTACTTGTTCAAGAGTTCTGAGGTATAATCTTCCAACAAGAATTCGGGGTGGAGTTCTGCTCCATTTCCACCTGAGTCCATTCGTGATTAGGCTTTGGGCCCAGGGATCGAAGGTTCAGTGATCCCGAAAGTGATGTAGTCTGCCCCTTATATGGAACATCTCATTGGCTGGGGAGTCCCACAGATTTATTTCTCTGACCACGTCCTCCTCGTCCCCAAGAGAAGTTACCTCCTAGAGAACTTCTCTTAGGACCTTTTCCTTTCTGACTGGGGTGAAAGGAAGTAGACTTCCTCTCAAAGGTAGGGTTAAATACTGGTGATTGGGCTACCAGTTGTTGAGGGACCATCTGGAAGGTGATCTGAGGCATCGTGGTCATAGTCATGGCGGGGAGTTGTGCAGGTCTTCGTGATCTCGTCGCCCTTTTGTTCTTGGGCTGGGGACCTCCTTCCGAGGAACATTTCCTTTTTGAGGAGATGCCCCACTTATGGAGAAGGTTGCTCTCGCGATGACCTCTCGGACCAGTTCCTGTGGGAAAAGGTCTTTACCCCAGATACTTGAGGTAATTAGGTTCCTTGGTTCGTGTCTGATGGTTGCTGAAGCCAAGACAAACTCTCTACAAGCTCTCCTCGCTCTGAGGAAAAAGTATAGGTCTTTCAGAAGGGTACCCATGTGAGATTTAGCCAGGGAGAGGAACATTTCTGGGGCAATATGTTGACATGCACTCATTTCCAGACAGTTCTGATGAGAGAGGGAAGCCACAAGTCTTTCATTCGACTCCTGTGCCTTCCTCAGAAGATTGTCTGGCAACTTCGGAAGGTTCTCATTGAACTTTTTTCCTGCTATCTCCGGGTCTAACTTAGAGACGGAGGAGGTTAGGTGGACATCATTCCACTTCTCCTCGCACATAGGAAGTGCTAGAGAGAATGGCTTGCATTCCTCTAGGGTCGGACATGGTTTTCCCTCATCGACTGCCTTGACGGCAAAGTCTAGTGCTTTCTCTAAGAGGCATTTTAGAGGTGCCTTTGGTGGTTCCAAAATGGTCCATCTTCTCCTGCAACAACCTTTGTTGCTGCTTAATCGATTCCCGCATCGTCTCCTGTTCATGTTGGAACGACTCCATCATTCGTTGAAGAGATGTCAGAATCTCTTCACTTGCGTTAACCTGGTTAACAGGTTGTGGAATTGGGGCCGAAAACGTTGACGGCAGAGGTTGGTATGCAGTCACAGCAAACTGAGGGTCATCTGTTGCCGTTAACAACGATCCTTCTTCCTCCACTCGGGAAGGGTTCACGTTCACTTCAGGGCCACCATGTAGTAGGTCCTATTCGGTGTCGGTAGACACTTTTGACATCTTTTCTTGGTGGATGTCCATGCCCTCTAGGGCCTTGTTGATGTCCAAGTCAATCTTCAGTTGAACGAAGGGGGACCGGAGCTGTTCCTGGGACACCACCACACTCGGTAGAGCCTTGGGGAACAGTAGGCACCTCAGGGAGTCATTGGGCAGATATGGTCCTGGAGAGTTCTTTTGGAACCCTGTTACCCATTTGCGAATGGTGTCCCTCGCTGTATCCCTAGTCTCTAGGGTAATTAGGGGGGCTTCGCCGAAGCCGTTGGCCAGCAGGGTTGAGCAAGTGGGACAACCTTTCGGGTCCCAATACTTTAGAACTCCTATGACCATGCCGCAGGGGGCATGAGTCTTGCACATCGTGTGGCCACAGAAGTCTTTCCCATTGTGGTTGCAGAACATCGATCCGCACTTCTCCATAGGGTCATCCTGTAAAGGAAAAATACTAATGAGTATTTTTGTTTTTTATATCAGTGATATAAAAGCATACAGTTTATGATAACAATAGTAATTAATTCTTTATGGTAGCTTAAGATACTAAGCTTGAAATGAAATAAAAATGACACATATCTGCATTTCCTCTCCCACGCCATTGCTGAGACCTCCGTCAGTATTAATATTCAGTTTCCCTGATAGGAGGATACAAGGTAGAGAATCTCTAGAAACTAGAGTTAGAGTTAGTAAATAGTTTATGCTAACATTCTCCACCTGTAGTATTGTATTAATACCTTCGGGTATTGTAAGTCCCTGATGATCAAAGAAAACCATTTGGGTGTTGAGGGATTACTCAGCCTCAACAGAATATCATGGTCTCAAAAAATCGTCTGCGATAGGAAACACAGAGTATGTTGGAAAACATATGTACTACCATATAGTTGTATACAGTAGTTTGCCGGTAGTCAATGCCGATATTGGGTTAGTATCTGACAGTGCTAACAGAAAGAGAGAGAGAGGAAAATTAAGGAAGGAGAATTTCCTACTATTATGAATGAACATAACAGCTGGAAGTGTAGGGGACTATAAGTCCATTTACTGTCTCCTTACCAGAATGAAAGTTCCAATGGAAGGGGAAGAATCTATCAGATTCTGGCTCCTGCCCATCCACAAAAGACCTGTCCCCAGCAATGAAGTCGGCGGCAAGGAATGTGGATGGCAGCTAAAGAGAGGGCTGAGGACTTTCCAAAGTATGTTAGAGACAACGGAACTAACTGCTGCCGGCAGGATACCAGCCGGTAACGCAGTCATCCAGCAACTGGGATGACTATTAGAATACGGGTGAAAGAATTTTGTGACGGCATATCGTCACTAAAGGACAAAGTGGGAGGGGTGAGGGTCTTACAGTTCATTGATATCAGAGGTGACAGCAGGTATGCAGCCTTCCTCAAACAATGTGCTGGGGAAGCATGGCTTCCTGTGCTGACGACATTGTCGTCAGCAAGACAAGGGCACCCTGAGTATGTTACTGTCTAAATCAAAGCTGGAGGCAGAAAGAACATCGTTCTATTTAACGGTGATGAAGAGAGACAGTGGCTGCCGCCTAAGATGGCAGCGTCACTAGGAGGGGGAGGAAGGGTTTAGCCTCTTCTCTCAGAGAGAGAATAATTATCGTAGCTTTGTATGGATTCTAGAGAATGTAACATCTCATTCGAATCAAGAAGAAACAATAAGGGTTTGGCTAAACAGGGGGAATTACTTTACTAACATTTATATGAGCAAGGGTAGCCTTGCTCTGCTAGGAGCTCCGGCAAAGGTAATCGGTACCACCGGGGTTTCCGCCCGCATACAAAAAGTAGAGTCACCTAATAGAGAAGGAATAATTTTCATGTATGCAATATCACATCTTGTATAACTCGCCTAACTAGCTAAAATAATAGCTTAAAACTGGGAAGTGTCGCCCTACTAATTCTAAATTATATGCAAGAATGTAACGGGCAACAGCAGTCGAAAATGTCTGCCTCTGGTCTCGGCAACGCTCACCCAAACACACTTGAATTATTGAAATTTAACTGTGAAAAGGGAGACTAAAATTGTACACAGGAAAAAATTAATCCTGAACTTTCCAAATGACGAAGATGTTGGGTATTACATGCAGAAAATTCCGAAAAAAACTGGTAAAAAACACCAGGCTAAGGGGAGCACAACATTCTTAGCAGGCTACTAGGATAGGAATGACGTCACGGTTGTAGTAGGGAAGGAGGTTCACCGGGTACCTAGAAAGGCACCCCTTTCTTCTGCCACTCTTCCCTTTTATATCAAAGCGTTAAATCTATTCGGGGTGAAGATTGCCATGTGTCGTATCTAGAATACGTCCCCTGATAATATGCGATATCCTTTATTGGATACTCGCGTCAGGAGTTAGAATCCTGGAGACCTTTGGTTAATTCTCTGGGAGTATCACTGTAGCAAATATCCCTTTGAAGGTTACCTGTAGGAACCCTTCCATCAGGATGACATGGACTCAGCCCAAAAAACTGGCTTACTGAGAAAGTCTTTCAGGTTTTCTGAGATCATTATATCCAGAAGAAATGTTAGAAAATTTTCTTTTTACCAAGTTTTGAGTTTTGTTTTCATATTTGGTCTTGAGCTGATGACTCACATCTCAATTTGTTGGATAAAAGTTTATGGCCTATTAGATTTATGCTACGTTTGTTTACCTATTATGGAGTATGACCTTCACCCGTTACTGGAGGAATGCAGACATTGCCTAGCAGAACTTACTTTAAAGGGGGAATAATAATAATAATAATAATAATAATAATAATAATAATAATAATAATAATAATAATAATAATAATCTGTCACACTTGCCACAATTTATTAGGCCATGATGAATATCATCATCATGATCATGATCATGATGATCATCATCAGTGATCTAATAGAAATTCCTTCAAATGGTCTGGGTCAGGGGTGGGGAACCTTTTTGTACATGAAGGCCATCTTACAATTCATCATCCCTCACAAAGGCCGCATAGAAATCTTTTAAAGTTAGTTTATCGCTTAAGTAATTTATTAGTAATCTAATAAAAAAGATAGGTTTATAGAAAACGAAAGTATAATATTTTCAAATATCTTTGTTTAAGTATGTACTTTTTATGCGAGTAATATGTAAATGAATAATATCGAAAACAGAATTTTCAAATATTTCATTCAGGTAAGAAGTTTTCAAAGTAATAAGTAAATGAATAATATTAAAAGCATGACATTTCAAATTATTTCAATTAATAGAGAAGCTTTTTTTGTATTCAAGGAACAAGTAAAGGAATAATATCATAAAATGATATCATATAAGCATCGAGAATGGAAATTTTGTCAAATATTCAATAAACAGTTAGCAAGCATGTACATTTTGTATACAAATTAATGACTTTTTGGGTTTGCTTCTTCTGAAAAAGCATTATGATATCCGGCTCTAGCATAGTGGTTCTTAGTCTCAATTGGTCCTCCAAATGCTCATTTGTTAACTGAGTTCTCAGTGAATTCTTGATTTGCGCCAAGTACGAAAATGTGGATTCACAACAGTATGTTGAAGAAAAAAAAGGAAATCAATCGTCGTGTATGCACATGAAGACGAGGATATTCAATCACGTTTTTCCAAATTTTGACGGGATTTTCTCTCTTGCCAAACAGAGACTTCAGGATATTATCCTTAGGCATTTCAATAAGCTCCAATTGTAACTCTTCAGGAGCCTCTGATACATCAACTAAGTGAGGTTGAAAATCAAGTTTCAGTGTGATGCTATGCTTTTCAAAATCATTGAATCTTTTATTGTATTCTTCTATTAATGTGTCTAAAACAGACTCATATTCTTTAAAATTACCATAGATATCCCCAGAGTCAATCATTACTTTCGTAAACTGGGAAAGTGTTCTTCTGAAAGTTTTGATTGAGCCAAAAGGGACTTGAAATGCAACAGTTTCTTTCTGAATGCCTGGATTTTTTGCTACATATATATATACATTTATTTTTGCCTTGCAGTGAAATGTTTAACTCATCTTGTTTTGATATCACATCACATAAAAAAGCAACATCGCTGTAATAATTTGGATCTGATAAATAACAATACTTGTTGTTTTCTTTGAAAAAGTCAATAATTTGCCTTCGTAAAGACAAAATTTTGACCAATATTTTCCCTTGCGACAACCAGCGTACTTTTGAGTGATATGGCAAATCTACACTAATTACTTCGTCATCCATCATCAGCATGCTTCAAAATTGACGATGCTTTGCGGCATTCCCTCGAATATAGTTAATAATGCTTATAACCTTTTGCAAAGTGTCATTTAAAGTTACAGATTTTGCTGCTGTAAAATACAATGAAAAGAAATCAATGTATTTGGTTCTTGGATTTCTTTCTTAAGATTTCCAATAAATCCTTCATTTTTAGCCATCTTAGCAGGAGCACCATCCGTCCACACACTTACCAAATTAGTAAAATTTAGTCCTATTTTATGATATTGCTCTTTGAAGTTGTTAAAAATATCTATCCCCGTGTCCTTCTTTTAAGGGTGCCTAAAGCAAGCAATTCTTATAATTGAAAATCATCTGTTAGGGCACGAATAAAATACAATACTTGTGCTGAATCAGTGGAATCTGTTGATTCATCCAAAGCTATTGAATAATATATATTCTCTTTTTCTATTACATTTTTCAATTGTTCTGTTACATTACAGGAAAATTCTTGTCGATTTGTATTAGTCCTTCTTGAAAGAGTCACCTCTTTATACTTATTAACTTTACCTGGATCTATACACCCTACCACTTCTAAATTACAGTCATTTATGAGTTCAGCATCGCTGAATGGCTTACCATTTTTTTCCAAGCAAATATGCAACTTTATAGATTGCTTCTGTCGTAGCATTCCCTTGACATAACAGACTGGAAAAATTATCTTTGCTTCTGTTTTCCATCTTTCAGTTTCTGCAGTGCTATGTTTCGAGGGTCATCCTCTAATTTGGCATCTTTAATGTCTTTATGAACAGCATAATGTTGCTGTGTATTAAATTTTCTAACCGTTACAATTGCAGTATCACAAAGCAAGCAAGATATTTTGACTGCAGTATTCACTAAAAAATATTGCAGTTCCCATTCTTCATTAAAACCCTGTTTTCTTCTTTCAAAGTCAGTTTGAACTTTTATTGCATAACTATGGGTAAAAAATAGATGAATTTATTCTGGAAAGGAATTAAACAGGTAAATATTGAATTAGGCCAGCCGCTAACTGACCCAGACAAAACAATCTTAGAGAAGACATCAATAAATTTGCATCCACAACTATGTTATGTTATTATCATAACAACAATAATTATATAGATTAGTTATATTTTTTTCTATGATTAATATTATTATGTATCATTAACTAATTTTTGCAGAATCAATATCAAATATCAACGGTTTCTAAATTTTGCATAATGGCAATTGCTAAATTCCTGGCCAAGATTCCAAGTACATGGTTTTGGACTTCTATTGATTGTGTCTTATCTAAAGACCGTTCCGTATGGAACAGTGTACAGCCGGTCTAACATATTAGCAA
>NC_090732.1:47937124-47939624 GCF_036898095.1 Palaemon carinicauda | reverse complement strand
AGGAAGAATCCAGTGTAATGCTTTCTGGCTAGCCAAATGATCCCCCAACTCTTTAGCGGTAGTATCTCAACGGGTGGCTTGTGAATATATATATATATATATATATATATATATATATATATATATATATATATATATATATATATATATGTGTGTGTGTGTGTGTGTGTGTGTGTATGTGCGCGCGCACGAACAATAGAACATCCTTAACTCCTGGTTTTTATTATGAGCTATTGAAATTTTAATCGTGTAACCTCAGCTACTAAACTCCTGCCCCATGGGAATTTTTCAAACCACACACACCATTGAACGACAGATCAGTAGAGTAGATTATGTAAAGTCGTTTTTAAAATAAAAAGGAATATTGAATGCTAGAGGGTTTCTCCCCTTCTTCACCCTTTTCATTTTCCTTTTCATGTCTGCGATTCTTGAATTTCTAATGTTCCTTTCAGTGTAGTGTAGATGATAACATATATCATTATTCTTTTCCTAATACTGCTTTATATCTATTCCTTTCCTTTTTCCTTACTATCATTATTCTCTTTTATTGATTATTTCCAATTATATTCTATCCTTATTAATTATATCAATAGAGACAGTGATTTTTCTCATTCTTTTCTCTTCTTTATTCCTTTTTTCAGTCATCTTTCCATTCGTTATTCACTTATTTTTATTTCCATTTGCGTCTATGTATATTATTTTTAACTTTCCTTTTTCAATTTCAGCCTTATTTCCTTGGTTATTGCTTGTCATCTATCTTCCCTTTTATCCAAGATTTTGCACCATATTCTATCAGTATCAAATTCATTTGTTGTAGAGCAAATACGAATTTACTTCACATATCTTTACTTAAAAATAATCATTAAGCTAAAACAAAAAATACATATAACCTACTTATTTGTGTATTTTAGGGTTAAAGTAAATAATTTTTCATTTTATTGAATATAGGATTTCACCTTCCCTATACAATAAAAAGCTTGTGTCTGACTATATATATATATATATATATATATATATATATATATATATATATATATATATATATATATATATATATATATATATATATATATATATATATATATCGGGGTGGGTGTTGCTAGTGGGTGTGAAAAGAAAAAATAGTGGGAAATTTCCTTTTTTGAGAGAGCCTCCCCACGACGCTATTTGAGTGTCTCCTTGTTCCCATAGCCAGTCGATATTTCCGGGAATGTGTCCTCGGGTATCGTCGAGAGAACATAATCTGCTTTGGTGGTTGAGCGAGTCTCGGCCTTGATGCGGAACTGGACTTTTGCACGCTGAAACCAAGCAAACACCTCCCCGCTGGCGAACGACGAAAATTTCCGTGGGGTGGCCCCAACTTCCATGGAGTTCACCATAGTACCAATGACCAGGGGGAGAGGGGGAATGAAGGTGGGAGGAGCGAGTCGACTCCCGGGGTCACTAATGTAACGGGACGAGAGAGGCTCTGACTAAGGCAGGAAGAAAACAACTGAGTAACTTTATTACAGAACATCACTTTATATAGACATCAAGTGCCTGGACTTGATGTATATATAAAGAATAAACGCGTGAGATAAGTAAAATTAATCTAAGACTTTTTTTAACCCATTTTTTTTTTCATTTAGCTCTTAATTGAAAGTTTATATATATAATCAATACGCTAAAGAAACTGAGTTGAGGATGATTCATTGAAACCTACATAAAGTTGAGCTCTCATTGTAGTTTTTGAATTTAACGATTCTCATTCTAATTTAGGCCAACAGGCAGATCTCAAAATTAAATTCAAAACGCGTTTATGTTGCTGATCTAATTCAAGCTCTTGCAATATTGTTCTTGTATTTGATTATTCTGACCTGTACTCTCAGTTAGCGTGAACAATTCCACTGAAGTGACACTGGTACTGGCAATTCCAGTATACATATGTTATAATTTATCAGAACCTGAAATCGTGTTCATGGTTTACGAACCAAATGACTCTAAAAATTCTGCGTCATGGTGTGAGAGTATGATGGCGCTCCAATCTTTCATATAAGTCGTGGGGAGGCTCTCTTAAAAAAGGAAATTTCGCCGTCTTTTTTTTTCACACCCACTAGCAACACCCTCCCCATATATATATATATATATATATATATATATATATATATATATATATATATATATATATATATATATATATATATATATATATATATATATATATATATATATATATATATATAGTCAGACACAAGCTTTTTATTGTATAGGGAAGATGAAATCTTATATTCAATAAAATGAAAAATTATTTACTTTAACCCTAAAATACACAAATAAGTAGGTTATGTGTATTTTTTGTTTTAGCTTAAAGATTATTTTCTAGTAAAGATATGTGAAGTAAATTCGTATTTGCTCTACAACAAATGAATTTGATACTGATAGAATATGGTGCGAAATATTGGATAAAAGGGAAGATAGATGACAAGCAATAACCAAAGAAATAAGGCTGAAATGGAAAAAG
>NC_090732.1:47922124-47934624 GCF_036898095.1 Palaemon carinicauda | reverse complement strand
AACAGTTTATGTATGACTTCGTAACAAAATACTTGAAATAAAAAGTTAATGTGTAAAAATAACGTAAATTTTCATATGCTGAATTGAATAACAAATACAATGCAATTGACGATGAAAGTCTCACTTAATTTACATAATAAACTCACAATTCCATGAGAGGAACTCATCTTAAGAGCTGGTTATGCACCTCTTCAATCCACAAATGAAAACATAAATAAAATACATGAATAAACTACTGTTTTTTATTCTACACTAGACCAGTTTCAAAGTATATATATATATATATATATATATATATATATATATATATATATATATATATATATATGTATATATATATATATATACATATATATATATATATATATATATATATATATATATATATATATATATATATATATATATATATATATATATATATATATATATATCAATGTATATTTATATACATATATATATATATATATATATATATACATATATATATATATATATATATATATATATATATATATATATATATATATATATATATATATATATATATATATATATGTACATATATATATATATATATATATATATATATATATATATATATATATATATATATACATATATAGATATAGATAGCTAGATATAGATAGATAGATAGATATGCATATATATATATATATATATATATATATATATATATATGCACACAGGAAAATCATACACATAACAGGCCCCAATAGCTTTAGGTACAACCATATTCTTTTCAAATGAAAGACAAGGTCCCTATCACTCATACCACCATAGGGTCTAAAAGAAGTCGGTAACTAATCTAACGACATTTAAGAATTCCCTTGGTGAGATAACTATCTTTCTTACTAGTAATTTTTACCAAACGTTCTGCCCCACCAAGTGACCCAACTGAAAGCTTTCCATACGTATTACCGCTGATGAGTCAGTATATAAATGAAATTGAACAAAATATTGGACCCTAATTAAAATAAATTTCTACCTTGTATTGGGATCGAACGAGCCATAGTTTCTTCAAATAATAGGCTGGGACGCTATGAATCATGCCACCAGATGTTTTAAAGGAATTTGGTACAAAGTTGATAACTGCATTTCAGAATTTACATGTTGCATATCAGGGCATCGGTTCGGATCCTTGCCCAGTAAGAGTCATTTATCATAAATGAATGCCCAGTGGCTATACATTCCCAAATATAGAATTCTATATCAAATGCCATCGTTTTACATACTTAGATTAATTAACATTTCATGCGTTGGTGATTCATATTCATCGTTAATAACCACGATTTGCAAACTCATAAATCAGCTATAATGGTGCAGATGGGTTTATCATAGGTCTAAGAATAGATTCCTTAATTCAACAGGAATATGTAGATTGGACTTGATATGAACTTTATTTCTCTTGATTGCTCAATTGTTAAAGTCGTCTTTATAGGCAATGTTTAGATTCAGGCCATAGGCTTGACTCCTGGTCCAGCCAAAAGCATTTATCATGAATAAATTTTCAGTGGATATACATTCCCAAAGGTAGAATTCGATATTAGACTACTTTCTGGAAATTATATGCTTAGATTAAAATTATGAATATTAGTGATAAATTTCTATTAGATCACTAATGATGATCATTATGATCATGATCATTATGATAATATTCATCATGGCCTAATAAATTGTGGCAATTGTGATAGATTATTATTATTATTATTATTATTATTATTATTATTATTATTATTATTATTATTATTATTATTATTATTCCCCCTTTAAAGTAAGTTTTACTAGGCAATGTCTGCCTAAATAGCATTCATTTTGTATTCTATTTTCTCGATTGCTGTGATTATCCGATATGGATTACTGCTTTCCTCCAGTAATTGGTGAAGGTCATACTCCATAATAGGTAAACAAACGTAGCCTAAATCTAATAGGCCATAAACTTTCATCCAACAAATTCAGATGTGAGTCATCAGCTCAAGACCAAATATGAAAACAAAACTCAAAACATAATACAACGAAAATTTTCTAACATTTCTTCAGGATATAATGATCTCCAGAAAACCAGAAAGACTTTCTCAGTAAGCCAGTTTTTTGGGCTCAGGTCATGTCATCCTGATGGAAGGGTTCCTACAGGTAACCTTCTAAGGGATATTTGCTACAGTGATACTCCCAGAGAATTAAATCAAAGGTCTCCAGGATTCTAACTCCTGGCGTGAGTATCCAATAAAGGATATGGCACAATATCAGAGGACGTATTCCAGAGACGACACATGGCAATCTTCACCCCTAATAGATTTAACACTTTGATGTAAGAGGGAAGAGTGGTAGAAGAAAGGGGCGCCTTTCTAGGTACCCGGTGGACCTCCTTCCCTACTACTACCTTGACGCCAATCCTATCCTAGTAGCCTGCTAAGAATGTTGTGCTCCCCTTAGCCCGGTGTTTTTTCCCAGTTTTTTTCGGAATTTTCGGCATGCAAGCCCAAACATCTTCGTCATTTGGAGAGTTGAGTATTAATTTTTTCTTGTGTATAATTTTAGTCTCTCTTTTCACAGTTAAATTTCAATAATTCAAGTGTGTTTGGGTGAGCGTTGCCGAGACCAGAGGCAGACATTTTCGACTGCTGTCGCCCGTTAAATTCTTGCATATTATTTAGATAGTAGGGTGACACTTCCTAGTTTTAAGCTATTATTTTAGCTAGTTACGCAATTTATACAAGATGTGATATTGCATACATGAAAATTATTCCTTCTTTATTAGGTGACTTTACCTTTGTATGCGGGCGGAAACCCCGGTGGTACTGATTACATTTGCTAATGTAAATGGTAGTAAAGTAATTCCCTCTGTTTAGCCTCACCCTTATTGTTTCTTCTCGATTCGAATGATATGTTACATTCTCTAGAATCCATAGACAAGCTACAATAATTATTCTCTCTCTGAGAGAAGAGGCTGTACCCTTCCTCCCTCTTCGAGTGACGCCACCATCATAGGCGGCAGCCACTGTCTCTCTTCATCACCGTTAAATAGAACGATGTTTTTTTATGCCTACAGCTTTGATTCAGACAGTGACATACTCAAGGTGCCCTTGTCTTGCCGACGACAATGTCGTCAGCACAGGAAGCCATGGTTCCCAAGCTCATTGTTTGAGGATGGCGGTATACCTGCCGTCACCTCTGATATCAATGAACTGTAAGACCCTTTGTCCTTTAGTGACGATATGCCGTCACAAATTCTTTCTCCTGTATTCTGATAGTCATCCCAACTTGCTAGGATGACTGCGTTACTGGCTGGTATCCTTCCGGCAGCAGTTAGTTTCCTTGTCTCTAACATACTTTGGAAAGTCCTCAGACCTATCTTGAGCTGCCATCCACATTCCTTGCCGCCGACTTCATTGCTGGGGACAGGTCTTTTGTGGATGGGCGGGAGCCAGAATCTGATAGATTCTTCCCCTTCCATTAGAACTTTCATTCTGGTAAGGAGACAGTAAATGGACTTATAGTTCCCTACACTTCCAGCTGTTATGTTCATTCATAATAGTAGGAAATTCTCCTTCCTTAATATTTCTCTCTCTCTTTCTGTTAGCACTGTCAGGTACTAACCCAATATCGGCAGTGACTGCCGGCAAACTACTGTATAGAACTATATACTAGTACACATGTTTTCTAACATACTCGGTTTTTCCTATCACAGAAGATTTTTTGAGACCATGATATTCTGTTGAGGCTGAGTATTCCCTCAACACCTAAATGGTTTTCTTTGATCATCAGGGACTTACAATACCCGAAGGCATTAATACAATACTACAGGTGGAGAATTTTAGTATAATCTATTTACTAACTCTAACTCTAGTTTCTAGAGTTTCTCTACCTTGTATCCTCCTATCAGGGAAACTGAATACTAATACTGACGGAGGTCTCAGCAATGGCCTGGGAGAGGAAATGCAGATATGTGGCATTTTTATTTCCTTTCAAGCTTAATCCTAAGCTAACATAAACAATTGATTACTATTGTTATCATAAACTGTATGCTTTTATATCACTGATGTAAAAAACAAAAATACTCATTAGTATTTTTCCTTTACAGGATGACCCTATGGAGAAGTGCGGATCGATGTTCTACAACCACAAGGCGAAAGACTTCTGTGGCCATACGATGTGCAAGACTCATGCCCCCTGCAGCGTGGTCATAGGAGTTCTAAAGTATTGGGACCCGAAAGGTTGCCCCTCTTGCTCAACCCTGCTGGCCAACGGCTTCGACAAGGCCCCACTAATTACCCTAGAGACTAGGGATACAGCGAGGGACACCCTTCGCAAATGGGTAACCGGGTTCCAAAAGAACTCTCCTGGACCATATCTGCCCAATGACTCCCTGAGGTGCCTACTGTTCCCCAAGGCTCTACCGAGTGCGGTGGTGTCCCAGGAACAGCTCCGGTTCCCCTTCGTTCAACTGAAGATTGACTTGGACATCAACAAGGCCCTAGAAGGCATAGACATTCATCAAGAAAAGATGTCAAAAGTGTCCACCGACACCGAACAGGACCCACTACAAGGTGGCCCTGAAGAGAAAGTGGACCCTCCCCATGTGGAGGAAGAAGGATCGTTGTCAACGGCAACAGATGACCCTCAGTTTGCTGTGACTGCATACCAACCTCTGCCCTCAATGTTCTCGGCCCCAATTCCACAACCTGTTAACCAGGTTAACGCAAGTGAAGAGATTCTGACATCTCTTCAACGAATGATGGAGTCGTTCCAACGTGAACAGGAGATGATGCGGGAATAGATTAAGCAGCAGCAAAGATTGTTGCAGGAGAAGATGGACCGTTTTGGAACCACCAAAGGCACCTCTAAGAAGCCTCTTAGAGGAAGCTCTAGACTTTGCCGTCAAGGCACTCGATGAGGGAAAACCATGTCCGACCCTAGAGAAATGCAAGCCATTCTCTCTAGCACTGCTTACCTGCGAGGAGAAGTGGAAGGATGTCCACCTAACCCACTCCATCTCTAAGTTAGACCCAGAGATAGCAGGACAAAAGTTCAATAAGAACCTTCCGAAGTTGCCAGACAATCTTCTGAGGAAGGAACAGGAGTCGAAGGAGAGACTTGCAGCTTTCCTCTCTCATCAGAACTGTCTGGAAATGAGTGCATGTCAACATATTGCCCCAGAAATATTCCTCTTCCTGGCTAAATCTCACATGGGTACCATTGTGAAAGACCTTTACACTTTCCTCAGAGCGAGGAGAGCTTGTAGAGAGTTTGTCTTGGCTTCAGCAACCATCAGACACGAATCAAGGAAGCTGATTACCTCAAGTATCTGAGGTTGAGACCTTTTCCCACAGGAACTGGTCCGAGAGGTCATTGCGAGAGCAACCTTCTCCAAAAGTGGGGCATGTCCTCAAAAAGGAAATCTTCCTCGGAAGGAGGTCCCCAGCCCAAGAACAAAAGGGCGAAGAGATCACAAAGACAAGCACTACTTCCCACCATGACTATATGGCCACAAGGCCTCAGATCACCTTTCAAATGGTCCCTTAACAACTGGTAGCCCAATCACCAGTATTTAACCCTACCTTTGAGAGGCAGTCTACTTCCTTTCGCCCCAGTCAGAAAGGAAAATGTCCTAAGAGAAGTTTTCTAGGGGGTAACTTCTCTTGGGGCCGAGGAGGACGTGGGAAGGGAAATAAATCCGTGGGACTCCCCAAGCAATGAGATGTTTCAGGTAAGGGGCAGACTACATCACTTTCGGGATCACTGAACCTTCGATCCCTAGGTCCACAGCCTAATCACGAATGGACTCGGGTGGAAATGTAGCAGAACTCCATCCCGCTTTCCAAAACTCTTGTTGGAAGAATATGCCTCAGAACTCTTGAACAAGTAGGTGAAAATGAAAGCGAAGTCCATCAAGTTCCAGGGAAGGGTGTTTTGTGTTCCCAAGAAAGACTCAGACAAACTCAAAGTCATTCTAGACTTGTCTCCACCTAACAAGCTCATCGAGAACAACAAGTTCTGGATGCTTATTTTGCAACACATAAGGATTCTTCTGCCAAGTGGGGCGTTCATGGTCTAAACACCCTAGCTGATGCTTACTGGCATCTTCCAATGAGTCTCCTTTTCTCCTCCTACCTAGGATTCAAACTACAAAAGAAGAAGTTTGTCTTCAGAGCAATGCCCTTTGGTCTAAACACAAGCCCATGGATATTCACAAAGCTGGCAGACACAATCGTCAAAGAGCTATGCATCAAAGGAGTTCAAGTGGTAGCATATCTAGACGACTGATTGGTATGGGCTGCATCCACAACTTCTTGTCTGCAAGCAGCCAACAGAGTTATCCAGTTTTTGGAACACCTGGGCTTCAAGATCAACAGCAAGAAGTCTCGTCTCACTCCAGCTTAACAGTTCCAGTGGCTAGGAATCCAATGGAACTTAAAGTCACACCACATCTCTATTCCATCCAAGAGGATTTCAAGACGCCAACAGGAAAGAGTATTGGGCTCTCTCCAGTTTGCAGAAGTAACAGACCCTGTGCTAAAGGCATGTTTGAAAGATGTGTCAGGAGTTTGGAGGAAATACTCATCAAACGCTTGAAGAGATCAACTAAGGTTGACCCCAGCCTTGTTGCGCATGTAATTAAGGCCGTGGTCAACAGCCAAGAGCCTAGCATGGAAAATTCCCTTGCAACCACCACAAGCATCAGTGGTGATACACACGGATGCATCCTTGTAAGGATGGGGAGGTCATTTTCACAACAAAAGAGTGCAAGGGAATTGGTCGCACCAGTTCAAAACATTTCATATTAATATTTTGGAAGCTATGGCAGTATTCCTGACGTTGAAGAGACTATCCCCTCGCAGATCAATCCACATCAGATTGGTCCTGGACAACGAGGTGATAGGAAAGTGTCTAAATCGACGAGGCTCGAGATCACCCCATATCAACCATGTGATACTAGCCATCTGCTACCTGGCAAGGATGAAGGGATGGCACCTATCAGCAGTTCACTTAAAACGGTTCCGCAATGTGACGGCGGACACTCTATTCAGGCGAATGCCCATAGAGACAGAATGGTCCCTAGACTCACACTCCTTCTCCTTCGTCTTGGAAAAAGTCCCTGAAATGCAGATCGACCTTTTCGTAACAAGTGACAACAAGAAACTATCTCGTTACGAAGACCCTTACATGGACCCTCAAGCAGAAGCGATGGATGCCATATCCCTCGACTGGAACAGTTGGAATCGCATTTACCTGTTTCCACCAACCAATCTCCTGCTCAGAGTCCTCGACAAGCTATGATTTTTCAGGACAGCAGTAGTTAGGAAGTAGGAGGTTGGAGGTAAGAGGTAGGAGGTATAAAGATCTAGGATGTAGGATAAAAGATGTAGGAGGTTGAGGGTAGGAGGTAAGAGATGTACCTCTTATAAGAGGTAAGTGGTAAGAGGTAGGAGGTAAGAGGCAAGATGGTAAGAGGCAAGATGTTATGTAGGAGGTAGGATATAAGAGGTATGATGTAGGAGGTAGGAGGTAAAAGATAGGGGGTAGGATGTAAGGGGTAGAAGGTAGGATGTGGAGGGTAGGAGGTAGGAGGTATCACAGTGCTGGCAAGCGCGACCGGATGTAGGATAAAATATGAAGGAGGTAGGAGGTATAACTATAAAAATGTAGGATGAAGGAGATAGGAGGTAAGAGGTAGAAAGAAGAAACAAGGTAGGAAACAGGAAACACGTAGTTAGAGGTAATACCTATCAGAGGTTGGAGTTATAATGCGTTCCTCAGCATAGTATAGGTGTAGAATACTATTTTATCTCCATGAATTGATCACGAATCACAGTGTTTTGTTTTATGACTATGGGTAATGTCAAAAGCAAGCGACCGGTGACACACGGTCAAAAATTTTATTTTTATATCAATTCTTTCAGACGCTCAATTGAAAAGATGAGAATTTTTTCTTTGTTTTATTTTAGGACATGGAGTGGCGTCCCCGGTCAAAGGTTCCAACCGATTTATCGGTTTTTGCTTAAATATATATATATATATATATATATATATATATATATATATATATATATATATATATATATATATATATATATATATATATATATATATATATACTTATGAAGCTGGTCTAGTGTGTAGTAAGAAATTTATTCATCTAATTTATTTATGTATTTCATATGTGTATTAGAGGTAAATAGCCAGCTTGTAATGTGAGTTCCTCTCAGGTAGATAATATCTTTGTTTGTAATTTACGTAAAACTTTTATCGTTAATCCCATTGTATTTTTTTCTCCAGTCAGTGTATGTAAATTTATGTTATTTTCAATAATTAACTTTTTATTTCACATATTTTTGTTACGTAATCTTTTTTAGAGTGTTTTATGACCCAACGAGTAAGGAATGAGGGCGTACGTAATTTTTTTTATATTTTTATGAGCTATTGCATCATGTTTGTGAGAAAATACGCAATTCTTTTATTTGCCACTTGTTTTGGAAGGTTTTTGAAAACCACAGTGTTAGATTTTATCCTTTTTTTTTCATCCTCGAGAATGATAGGTGGATAAAGTAGCTGAGAAAGAGAATTTCGTGCAAGCAAGGTTCGTCCCGCTTAATTTTTTTTCTAGTCTGTAACTTTGCTGGCACACAAGCCTCGAATATAATCTATTTAGAACAATCTAAAAGTAACTAAGCCAATATAATTGTACCCCTACAGATGTGTCTGTCCTGTGAACGAGCCAAAGTTCATCATCCTCTCTCAAGTACATCGAAAGCGTCCTCTCCAAATTAATTCTCTGCCCAACGTATATTGTGTGTAGTGTGTTAAAATATTGCTGCAACTTGACAAGAAATTAGATTGTGTTGTGGTGAGTGGTGGTATTGTGTAAATCTTTGTAAGTGGCCTAGGAATATTTATGTAAAAACGTGAAGTATATTTATTCTTGGCTAAACTTCGGTAAAAGTACAAGATTGCACAGTTTACTATCCAAGAGTTTTTGAAAAACCCAATGGTTCAGTAATTGTCAGAACCTAATGTATCTAAATCAAGTGTGTAACCTTAGAAGCATTGATAAACTCAGGAAGATTGTCTGAAAAAAAATATTGTAGCAGCTCATGAACTGTTGGAGGAAGCTGAAGAAGACTTTATAGCTAAGCAAGGATCAGCTAACCTAGAAACTGGAAGAAGGAAAGCAGAAAGGGATGTAGAGGCTGAGATTCGACGAATTGCAACGAAAGAGAATTTGATTAAGTTGAAGATGATGGCAGAAGAAAAAGAAGTTTGACGTACGAACGAAATGGAAGCAAGATGGGAAGAAATGACAGGCAGAAGAAGCATGAAATATGAGGGAATTAGTACTGTTGAATGTTCAACCTAGGTTGGCAACTCTGATGTTTGATGTGGCAAATGCACAGATGTTGTTCTCAAAATTTGCAGAAGAAGATTACAATGAATTCTTCGCTTATTTTGAAACGATCGCATCGACGATACAAGGGCCAGAAGGCAAATGGCCTGTATTAGTGCAGAGCATACTGACTGGGAAAGGGCGCAGTGCATATCTTTCCTTATATCAGGACCAGAGAAAACAGTATCAAGAAATAAAGAGGAGCGTGCTTCAAGTATACCAGATGACCCTTGAATATTATAAGAGAAATTTCCGAAGTTTGTTGAATGACGAGGAAATAACTTTCCTGGATTACGCTTATAAGGTACGACTATGTTTTAAGAGATGGGAGGAGAAAGCGAACAAGAGGGAGATGGTTGATTTAGAAGAATTGATAGCAATGGAACAGCATCTTCGAGGCATTCCTGAACATATTTGAACGTACTTGAGAGAGAGAGGTAACGAAACTTAATAAAGCCGCTTCGCTGAGTGGAGATTGTATTACTATCTATCGTAAACCCTCCTCGGAAATGAAGTTTCAATCGTTGTTGCAACCAAGTGTCGAGTGTTCGCCGAACCAGGGAAACCAGTTCAGTAATAACTATGTGAACAAGTTCAATAGTTACAGCAGAAGTACCACTGTTACTGATCCTAAGCAGAATGTGATAATACCACAGTAACAATTGTCAAATCGTCCTCCTTTAAGTATCGTGAAAGACGTGCAGAGGGTTAATATCGTCTGTTTTAAGTGATGTAAGAGAGACCTTATCAGTAATGAATGTTAGTCGAACCAACCGAAAGCAGTTGTACAAGTGATTAAGGATAATTCAACTTCACAGAACGCGAAGACGAAGAAACAATCAGGAAAGGACGAAGAGGAAAATAAAACAGCCAACGTTTACACGATGAATAACACAAACCAAATGGCATGGATACCTTTAAAACATATATTTATGAAGGTATGTTAGCAGCAATAGACAGGAGTGAGCGAACTCCGGTCAAGATATTGTGCTACACCGGTTGTAACCATAATATGGTGATCCGAGTACAACCGTTGGTAGAACAGTCTCTCACAGGAGGCTCGGTTATTTTGAAGGGAATAAAAGGTGAAGAGGTTACCCCTATTTACAATTTGAAATTGTCATGTGAGTAGGTGACAGGTAATTTTGATTTTGCAGTAAAGGCTCCATTGGTTGTCGAAGGAGTAGACGTCCTGCTGGATAAGGAGGTTTGTGGAGTGCCTTTTGTGCCTTGTCCTATTGTAAAGGAGAGAACCGTTGAAGTATAGTCCTACGACTGAACTTGAGAGGGACTACCCGTATCTGTTTCCTAGTTTTATGACGACTGGGAGTGTGACAGAGAAAGTGGCTGCTAAAGAAGAAAAAGAAATTGAAAGAGCGATGAACTTTGAGGATCTGTTTTCCAAAGAAAATGATTCCCTTGATGGTATGCAACAGTAGGAGTCCCAAGTAAGCCAAAGAAAAGAGGTCCGACAGACGAACAGACAAGAAGACAAAGAAGAAATGGACTTAGATCGAACAAAAAACTCAGCGTTAGAAGTAGGACAAGTTAATAGGGAAAGGGTGATAGGATTGCAATGGAAGGATGCAATGTTAACAGAGTTATTGTACCGTGCAATAGATGAGATGGAGGAACAGCAATCTCTGACCTGTTATTATCTTAATAATGGGTTGCTTATGAGGAAGCATAGACCCACCGATATCCTTGGAAATGCTGAATGGGGGATATAACATCAGATATTGATTCCCGCAATTATGAGAAGGCAGGCGATCGCCGTTGCGCACGAGACGTGACATATGGGGTAAGGAAGATAATGGAGAAGATTATGACACACTTTTTCTGGCTTGTCATACAGAAGGATGTGATCCAGTTTTGCCGTGAATGTGACATTTGTTAGATGGCTGGAAAAGCTGAATGAGTACATTAAGAAACCTCCCTTAAACCTGATAGAAGTGTGAGGTCACAAATATATGTTAACCTAGATGTGTCCAGTGATGAGATACCCAGAAGCCCTACCCGTCTGGAACATAAGTGCCAAGATAATCGCCGAAAAGTTACTAGAAATTTTTACTAAGTTTTGGTATTCTGGAAATGATTCAAAGGGACAGAGGAACAAATTTCATGTCAAAACTGTTTCAGGACGTAATGAAACTGTTGGATGTGAAACAACAACTATCAACTGCTTATCATCTGGACACCCAAGGTGCATTAGAGAGTTTCATCAAACTTTGAAAAGTATGTTAACGGAGTTCTGCAACGAAACGGGGATTAAATAGGATATTAGACTACTATTGATGTTATTTGAGGTACATAATGCTTATCAAGAAAGCATGGGCTGTAGCCTGAATGAAATATGGTATTTGGACGAGAATTACAAGGACCTACAAAAAGTTAGCAGAAAAATTGAAAGGACTGAGAGGAAACGGATGAGAAAAATGTCAAGGATTTGAGGATAAGGATCAAACAAACAGACAGTTTCAGGTAGGTTTTGGTTTATTTGCTAGTAAGGAGATTCCCTCTCGCCAACGAGTTCCAAGAACCATTCCGGAATCTGGAGAAAAGCAGTGTCCAGACCTACGTTATCGAGATACCAGGCAATAGGAAAAATCTAAGGGAGGCCATATTAACTTCAAGCACCGGATTTCAACGAGAAATTCCTTATCCAAGTGTATGAGTCAGAGAATGGGATTAGAACTGTCTTATTGCAAGAAGATAAGGAAGGAATTCTTCACCCTGTTTGTTTATGTCGCCAAAGCTGAAGAAGCAGCAAAAAGCCTACTCAACAGTTGAAAAGGAACTGCTAGTGTTAGTCACAGCGATAAAGACTGTTGGAATTTACGTAAATCGACCACAGAATAAGATCACCATGTACTAGGATCATAATCCTTTAACTTTTGTTAATAATAGGAAAAATAAAAATCGAAGGTTAACTAGGTGGTCATCATATTTGTAACTGTAATGTATTAATGCAAAGGATATATATGGTGAAGATAACGTGGTTGCAGATTATTTTTCTCGGGCTGAATCGATGAATTCAGGCTCGGAATTAATAATCTTTTTAAGAGGGTGCTATTTTACGTAGCTGTTCTAGTGTACA
>NC_090732.1:47894624-47917124 GCF_036898095.1 Palaemon carinicauda | reverse complement strand
TACCAAATCTTGCAATCCATCCTGAGAGTAGGGCATATGTACATGAGGTGGACATTGCAGTTTCCATGGGAATGGCTTCAGGCCAACGAGTGCACCTACAGTAATTCGCGATCGAATGTAGAATAACCGGATTCTGTCTCAGACAGTTTTTTGCTGAAGAAGGTCAATGGGCGGGTTGAGCCGTTGGATACCTGTTTGAGTACTGCGCCAATAGCAACATCTCTGGCATCAGTGGAGAGAAAGAGAGGGGCATGTGGGATGGGAAAAGTGAGAGCAGCAGGGGTTGATAGGGCCTTCTTTGCATTGCAGAATGCCGCTTCTTGAAGGGCCCCCCAATTCAGGTATTTTGGCTTGCCCTTGAGGGAGGCGTAGAGAGGAGCAAGAGTGGTGGTAATGGTTGGTAGAAAACGGTGATAATAGTTGATCATGTTCATGAATTCCTGCATAGCTTTGACGGTCGAGGGCGTGGGGAAGTTCTGAATGGCTGCTACCTTCTCAGGGAGGTGATGGACTCCTTCAGGAGTGATGCGGTGCCCTAAGAACGACACTTCACTTGCGCCAATGGTACACTTGTCGTACCGGGCTACAAGGCCATTTTGTTGCAGGCGGTTGAACATGATGTGCAGGTGATGGAGGTGTTCCTTTTTTGAGGAAGGGAACACAAGTAAGTCGTCCACATAACATACAAAGGAGGTGAGGTCCCTTAAGATGCCATCCATGAGACGTTGAAAAGTGGCCCCAGCATTACGAAGGCCAAAACAGGAGTAATTGAAGGTATATACCGAAGGGAGTGGTGATGGTGGTTTTGGGGATGTCTTCTGGGTTCATAGGCACCTGATAATACCCCTTCAGGAGGTCGAGCATGGAGAAAACTTTCGCTTTGTGCAGGTAGGAGGTCACGTCGGCGATGTTTGGGAGGGGGTAGTGATCCGGTTCTGTTTGCATATTCAGTCGCCAGTAATCCCGCACGGACTGAGGAGCCATCTTTCTTCAGAACGATGTGTATGGGGTGACAACCATGGGCTGGAGACCTTTTGGCAAAGGCCCATTTCATCCACTTCGGCGAATGTCTGTTTGGCGGCTGCCAATCATTCCGGTGCCAGACGTCTGAGTTTTGTGGAGACTGGGGGTTCCGTGGTCTTGATTTGGTGATAAATACCATACTCGGCAGGAGACGTGGGAATTTGGCGAAGTTTTGGATGGAAAACATCTGGGTACTACGTGAGGAGGTGGGCGTAGGCATCCGTGGGTGCGCTGATGTGGAGAGTGATGTTGGAGGGGGCAGGCTGAAGAGGTGTCGAAAAGTACGAGTCTGCGTTGATGAATCATCGTTGGGCGACATATTTACACATATATAAATATATGTGCATATATACAGTATATATACATATATACTGTACAAAAACACACACACACACACACACATATATAACGGATTTTGAGCGAAGCGAAAAATCTATTTTTGGGTGAGATAGCCATGTCGTCCTGATGGAAGTTCCTATAGGGTAGCTTCCTAGGGTATATTACAACTACGGCGATATTCCCAGAGAATTTACCTTAAGGTACCAGAATTCTAACTCCTGGAGCGAGTATCCCTCGTGAAAGGGATATCGCGACATATCAGAGGACGTATTCTAGACACGTCACATGGCAATCTACGACCCGAACAGAGATTTCGTCTCGTAGGAGGGAGATTGACGAGATACGAATTCGGGAAAGAAAAAGGGGAGCCGCTCCCAAGGCTTCCTTATCCCCCGATTCGTATGTGTGCCTGGCGCCAATCCTGGCGCCATCTGTATTCCTTGTAGTGTACACGAGGTGCTACAGATACTGTATGTAGGGAGGGGTCCTACAGCCCTTTCTTAGAAAGGCTAGGGCGGGTCCATCAGGACGACATGGCTATCTCACCCAAAAATAGATTTTTCGCTTCGCTCAAAATCCGTTTTTTGGGCTCAAGCCATGTCGTCCTGATGGAAGTGTACCAGAGCATTACTGTATCTGTGGATTCTCAGAACGTGCCGTACTCCCCGGAGGTATTTATTCCCGGTCGACTAGATCTACAGACCTAAGATGTTACCGTTATACATCTTTTCAACTAACTATAAACTATGTTAGAGCTTCCTGCCCCCTACAGGGAAGAGTCCTACTAGACTCTGGAAAGTCTCGAAGAGTACATATATCTATGTATGAATACCAGGCAAGCTAATATAGTGGTCTCACCCTATATTAAGTAAAGCATAGTTTGTATAGAACCACTGCGTCAATATATTGACCAGTAATCCGCACAATACTTGTATTGGACAAAGGTTTATATCCGCATAGGAAGAAACTAATAAAACCGCCCTTGTCCCTTTATGGGACGGAGTCCTCCCATTAGGGGACTTACATAAACCAATGTACATAGCTTGCATAACAGAACAATTCTATCAGAATTATCCCAGATAAGATACATAGAATTAAAATGCTCAATTATACCAATAAATTGACACAGGTGAAAGAGACGCAAGGTTCTCAAGAACAAGTTTATTGACAGATAATAAACAGACAGGTTAACAACAAATATATATATTTATATAAAAGAGGGTAACCCAAAACTTTAAGCATAAGTATGATAGTAAACAGAACTTGTTTATCTGAAAGAAAACCATTAAACACCACTTTAATAAGATACCAAGGTATCAAGTCATAAAAAATCTGTATTACAAATCAATCACATTAGCGTTAGAAACGCTTGGCACACATGTCTGAACTTATGCAAGGTTCACCTTTGAAAGAAGGAACAGTCTATATGGGCACTTGGTGCCCTCATTTAGTTTGTAGTACAGTATGTACCTACACACTCACCCTGGACTTAATCGTCCCAATTAAGACCACTGTTCCTCGCAGAGTTAAACAATAGGGTTAACTACACGACCCACTGCTACCACAGATCTCTTAAGTTCCTCTACTTGCTTCGCATAGTGGCGAAAGAACACCCTGGAAGACTTCCAGCCCGTGTATGAACGGAGATGTTCAAAATCCATACAATTAAAGAAATTTAGGGATGAGGCAACTTTCCTCGGATCGTGACCTGCGGGTGTACTGTCAGGATCCGCTCTGCGAATAAAATATGTCATTTTCGCTCTGAGTTGATTCAGAGATAAATTTGAGCCTGATGTTTCTCCCCTGAATAGTTGACTACCCTTGAAGTCTGAAGTTCTACGAAGATAGACCTTTAGGCATTCTACTGGACATAGAGATGCATCTTCTTTCAGAGGGCAGATTCTCCAGGGACCCCACCTGTTGGTGGGTAACTCATTCTTGGCGAGAAACGTAGGATCCGGAAACAGGTTCAGCTCCCCCCCATCCAGGAACTGAACACGACCTGCCTCTCTCGAGAGGGCTACGATCTCACTAACCCTGGCCCCGGACGCGAGTGCAAATAGGAAAATAACTTTTTGCGTCAAATCCTTTAACGCACATTCTTCATTGCTCAACAGGGAGGCAAAATGAAGAACTTTGTCTAAAGACCATGAGATGGGCTTTGGAGGTGCTGAAGGTCTGAGCCTAGCGCAGGCTTTCGGAACTTTATTAAAGATATCGTTACCTAGTTCGATCTGGAAGGCAAATAAAATGGGTCTCATCAAAGCCGATTTACACACTGAAATCGTGTTAGCTGCCAATCCTTGGCCATGGAGGTGGATGAAGAAAGATAAGCAGAAGTCTGTTGAGATCTCCTGCGGATTCTTTGACTTTACAAAGGCCACCCATTTTCTCCAAGATGACTCATATTGCCTTCTAGTCAATTTGCACTTGTATTCCTCTAGGAAGTCTATGCTGGCTTTCGAAATCCCGAAGCGCTTTCTCACCGCTAGGGCGAGAAAATCATGAGCTGCCGGGTCTGGGTTTTCTGTAATGAAGCGCAGACAGTCGACTTCTGGACTCGCTGGGTCAGAACTGGATGTGGTAGCGGCACGAACTTCATCTGTAGTTCCAACGCCAAGGGGAACCACATACTGTTCGCCCACTTGTGGGCCACTATCGCCGCTACCCCCTTGAAGGATCTCAGTTTGTTGAGGACCCTCAACAGAAGGTTGTGAGGAGGGAACAGATAAATCCTGGACCATCTGTTCCAGTCGAGGGACATTGCGTCCACTGCTTCCGCTAAGGGGTCCTCGTACGGGGACACGTACGGGGGCAACTTTTTGTTGTCTTTCGTCGCAAAGAGGTCTATTTGCAGTTCTGGGACTTGATTCAGAATGAAGGAAAATTATCCTGCGTCTAAGGACCATTCCGACTCTATCGGTGTGAACCTGGATAGAGCGTCCGCTGTCACATTGCGGACTCCTTGAAGGTGAACTGCCGACAGGTACCAGTTCTTCTTTTCCGCCAATCGGAAAATGGCTAACATCACTTGGTTGAGAGGTGGTGACCTCGACCCTTGTCGATTCAAGCATCTCACAACCACCTCGCTGTCTGTCACCAATCTTATGTGGATCGAGTGACGCGGGGAGACTTTCTTTAAGGTAAGGAGCACTGCCATAGCTTCTAGAAAGTTTATATGAAAGGTCCTGAATAGCTTGGACCAAGTCCCCTGGACTTTTTTCCGATGAGAGTGACCTCCCCATCCCTCCTTTGAGGCGTCTGAGTGAATCGTCATCGACGGGGGAGGTGGCTGAAGAAGAACCGACTTCTTTAGATGTCTGGCTTGGGACCAAGGTCTGAGAAGAGTACGTAGCCGAGGCGGCACTGGTCTTCTCAGGTCTCTTCGCGCGTTTGATGCATACCTTCTCCAAACTCCGGTTGCATCCTTTAGCTGTGCTCTTAGCACTGGGTCTGTCACTGAAGCAAACTGGAGAGAGCCTAGTACCCTTTCCTGTTCGCGTCTTGATATCCTTTCGGAATCTAGAAGTCTCTTGACAGAGCCCGCTATCTCCTTCCTTTTCTTCATTGGGATGGAGAAACGGTGTGACAAAAGGTCCCAGTGGATTCCCAGCCACTGGAACTTTTGGGATGGAGAAAGTCGAGACTTTTTCTTGTTGATCTTGAAGCCTAGGTACTCTAGGAACTGGATCACCTGACTGGAAGCTTGCAAGCATTCGGTCTCGGATGCTGCCCACACCAGCCAGTCGTCCAGGTAGGCTACTACCTGAATTCCCTTTAGGCGTAATTGTTTGAGAGCTGCGCTCGCAAGCTTCGTGAAAATCCTTGGGGCTATGTTTAGCCCGAATGGCATGGCTCTGAAGGCGTACAGTTTTCGTTGTAGCCTGAACCCTAGGTAGGGGGAGAGTCGACGGCAGATTGGAATGTGCCAATAGGCGTCTGACAAGTCTATAGAGACTGAGTATGCCCTCTTGGGCAGTAAGGTCCTTATGTGTTGCAGTGTTAGCATCTTGAATTTGCAATTCACTATGAACTTGTTGAGTGGTGACAAGTCCAGAATGACTCTGAGCTTTTCCGAGTCTTTCTTGGGAACACAAAACAGCCTCCCTTGGAATTTGATGGACTTCACCTTTCGGATCACATTTTTCTTCAACAGTTCTTGAACGTACTCCTCCAAAAGGGGGGTGGAGTGTTGGAAAAACCGAAGGCATGGGGGTGGAGTGCTGTACCAGCTCCAACCCAGTCCATTCTTGAGTAGGCTTTGGGCCCAGGGATCGAAGGTCCAGCGATCCCAAAATTTCATCAGTCTCCCTCCTACCGGTATCATTTCACTTGGACTGCCATCCTGAGGTCTTGCCTCCCTGACCACGACCACCTCTGAATCCCCTTCCCCTTGAGGGGCGCCTAGACGAGCCTCTGGCTGCTCCTCTAGGTTTTGCACGAAAGGAAGAAGACTGTCCTTCGAACGTTGGGGAGAATGTGGTTGACTGACCTGGCACAGCCTGGGGTACCCACTGAAAGGCAGTCGGGGTTTGTGCCACCATCTGGGGCACTGGAGGCAAAGGCAATTGCAGTTGCTGTTGCTGTCTATAAGGCTTGGCTGGCCGAAATGGTAGCCTAGTCTTCATATTCTTCCTCTTTGGTTGAGGACCCTCATCCGGGGAAGATTTTCTTTTGATAGCCAGGCCCCACTTCTGGAGAAGGTTTCTATTCTCCACGGCGGCCTTATCAACAACCTCTTTGACCACATCGGTAGGGAAAAGGTCTTTTCCCCAAATGTTGGAGGAGATTAATTTCCTTGGTTCGTGTCTCACCGAAGCCCCGGCGAACACGATCTCCCTGCAAGCTCTCCTTGCCTTGATGAAGCCATAAAGGTCCTTCGTCACTGTGGCTAGGTGAGACTTAGCCACTACCATGAACATTTCATGGACCTTAGGGTCACTTGCCATTGTCTCAAGAGTGGTCTGATGAGACATTGAGGCAGCCAGTCTTTCTTTGGTCTCGAACTCTCTTCGTAAAAGAGATTCGGGCAGCTTGGGGAGGTCCTCGCCGAATTGCCGTCCGGCAATATCAGCCTTCAACTTTCCCACTGAGAATGTCAGATGGACATCCTTCCAGTCTTTGTGGTCCATAGGCAGAGCCAGCGACAAGGGTTTACACTCCTCCAGGGAGGGGCAAGGCTTGCCGGCCTCGACTGCCTTTAGGACAGCCGCAAACCCTTTTTGTAAAACGGGGAAGGCTCTATCAGGAGAGGACACAAAAGAAGGGAGCTTCTTGCTCAATGCAGCTACCTTCGAATTTGAGAAGCCCCTCTCTTTCATCGAGGATGAAAGTAGGGCTTGAGCCTTAGCGTGGTCCATAATAATGACCTCCTTCGGCTCTGTCTCCTCCCTTGAAGCTGGTTCTTTTCTCAGCCGGACATAGCAGTCCGGATATGATGCCTTGCTGGGCCAGAATTCTACCTCCTCTAGGGGAACTGAACCCAGCTTATCCGAAATGACAATCTTACCAGTCGTCATTGGCATGTGCTCAGCATACCTCCATGGGTTAGCATCTGAGCATATGGGAAGGTCTTTCACATTGAGCCTTTTCTGGGGCCCATGTGATTCTGCTAGGGACTGCATACGCAGTTCCATTGCAGCCGCCTTTTCCTGATTCTCCTTCTGCATTTGTTGGATCATTCCAACAATCGAAGAGAGGGCCTGTCCCAGTTCTACTGGGAGACCAGCCGATGTTGAGGGGATGGGCTCCGGCATCTGAACCGGAGTAGCCGACACCTCGTCGACTTCATCCTCTACAACATCCGGGGTTTGAACTTGATCCTGACCTTCTGCCAGGAGGTCTTCTTCCAAACGATCGTCCAGGTCAGACATCCTGTCACACAACTGGATGTCTTGCATCGCATCTGCGACTTCCTCGTCCACCTGGACTTGATCTTGAAGGATCTCCTCTTGAGGCTGGGGAATCACTGCCTCAGCTGATGCCTGGGGAAAAAGATACGCTCTCATCTTCTCATTTGGAAGATAAGGGCCAGAGGTGTTCTTCTTGAAGCCCCTTACCCAAGTACGAAGCTTTTCCCTAGCTATATCCCTTGATTCCGCCGTTCTAGGGGAATCAAAAGCCTCAGTAATCAGGTTAGTGCATACAGTACATACCTGAGGGTCCCAATACTGGAGATCATCCTTGGAGACAGCGCATGCTGCGTGTCTCCTACAACACTCATGTCTGCAGAGGTTCTTGCTGCGGACATTGCAGAAAACATTTCCGCACTTCGGAGGGTCCTCCTGTAAAGAGAAGAAATTTCCATGAGTATCAAGTGAACTATGTATCACTGGATATGCATAGTATAGCATAACAATTCATAAAGGAAAGACACACACTTGTGTTTCCCTCACAAACCATTGTTGCAGCTTTCCAGATAATAAAATCAAAATGGTTTATCTCTACTAGAGTAACCAATGCAAGGTTTCCAGAGGAAACAGGTGGAGCTCACACCTAGGCAATGATTTTAAAATCCTGGATAATAGACAGGGAAGAACTCTGCTTCCTGTCTGAGGGCAACAGCAAAGGGATGTGCAAGAAAACACAATAGTGTTAGAAGATACAGTGCTGTACCTAAACCTTTGCTATAGTTTTCTTCTTACTGTATATGCTATACAGAAGAATACTAGTAGAGTATAGGAGGATGTGTGCCGGCCTGCCTTTGCCGGCCGGCATACACCACAACTAGCTTTAAAGTATACTACTTAACAGCTATAGGGCGGCAGCACTCTGGTTCAAATGCCTGTGCCGGCGGCAGCAGCTGCCGGCCAGCAACAGCCAGTGTTGGCCGGCAATGACTGCCGGCCAGCAACTACACAAGGTAGTACCCAGGCCGACAAGGACTGACATAAGCCGGCCGGCAAAGGTACAAGACCGATGCCAGCTGGCAGCAAAAGAACCAGAAGACTACACCTGCCCGGCTGCCGGCCTCATAGGCCGGCAGCCGGGACAGGTACAGCACTAGAAGAAAATAGAATGGATGCCGGGATAAGAGTGTACACAACCCCCCAAGCCCGGCAACCGAAAGAGTGCATATAAGGAAGGGGAGAAACTTAATTCAGGCTTCCTTGACCAATGCCGTCCGGCTCTGCCGGCAGGCATGGATGAGGGACCAAGAGAGGTCCGGGCAGCACTCGAAAACATAAGACCCTTGCCGGCCAGCATCTCTGCCGGCCGGCAATGGGCTTAGTCAATTCCACATCCCAACCTATACTAGGTCCAGAAGTAGAATGACGTACAGTACAGTAATACCCCTGCCGGCCAGCTCTGCCGGCCGGCAAGGTACAGTACAGTAATGGCTAGGCCATTACAGAGATAGAGGGGGAAGGACAAGAGGGTCCTGCCAACCTTGCTTTAGTGACAGATCACCCGCAGCCAAGAACTTTGTCTTAGCCTAAGGGAGATCTAAGGGAAAGGGCCAGCAATACTTGCCAGCTTCCAGAGCACCAAAGCAAGGAAGGCGTTGCTACTCCCAAGGGAAGATTTTATCCTCCCCCGAGAACAGCAACAGGACTTAGTTTGGTCGATCACAAAAGAAGGAATCATAACTTACAGAAACCTTCGGTAGTGACCTAAGGGAGCTAAGCTCCCTTTGTAAGTGTTAGGTCAGCGAGGGGAACTCTGCCCCAAGCCAGACAACACGGACTCAGACTAAAAACTCTGTTGTTCTGTCCCTCTTTGAACCAGACTTTGCTGGAACAGGAAGGTACAGTAACACCCTAGTATAGTTTTATCGAAAATAAATTCGGAAAAAAACCACTTAGGGATAAGCCCAAGGCTTAAACAGAGGGAAAGGGATTGCATACCTTCTCCGAAGAAAAGAAAGCAACCGGGGAGTATGATAAAGTATACTAAGGCTCCATAAGCAATTAGCCTAGGCACCAAGAGAATCGATTACCTAATTCACCGAAACTCTCACGTATACAATCTTGGAAATATTCCACACAGTCTAAAATGTATAAAATATAGCCTAAAGCTTCAATAAAATTTTAATTACACTCGGAAAAACCAAAATCATGCATTAAGTACTAGGACCAAACGACTAGGCTACATGGCCTAGCGTAGGCCAGAATGGCGAATACTTCGCCAAATAATACTAAGCACGAAAGGAAATCCTATGTAAAGCTAAATAGCTAAAATTTATTAAGCAAAACAACCAGGAATGTCACTCTGACTAACTAAATTATACCTAGCGAGTGACAGTGTCCAGGACACCTCTGGTAGGCTACGGCTCTTGTATCAAAGATTAATCCTATTAATCACTCAAAATTTTACCAAGAGCCTACATTTATACATAACAGACACTATACTCAACTTATCCGAGGCCAACGAAGACGGAGAAGCCATGAAAAGCTGAATAAATCCAAGATTTGCGAGAAAAACAGGAAAAAACACCGAGTTGTTAAGCTACGCAAAAAGGAATACAGATGGCGCCAGGATTGGCGCCAGGCACGCATACGAATCGGGGGATAAGGAAGCCTTGGGAGCGGCTCCCCTTTTTCTTTCCCGAATTCGTATCTCGTCAATCTCCCTCCTACGAGACGAAATCTCTGTTCGGGTCGTAGATTGCCATGTGACGTGTCTAGAATACGTCCTCTGATATGTCGCGATATCCCTTTCACGAGGGATACTCGCTCTAGGAGTTAGAATTCTGGTACCTTAAGGTAAATTCTCTGGGAATATCGCCGTAGTTGTAATATACCCTAGGAAACTACCCTATAGGAACTTCCATCAGGACGACATGGCTTGAGCACAAAAATATATATATATATATATGTATATATATATATATATATATATATATATATATATATATATATATATATATATATATATATATATATATATATATATATATATATATATATATATATATATATATATATATATATATATATCTATAAATATGATAAATTTTGCACGCTTAGACGTGTTTTTCATATTCAAATAAGCCATATATATTTTTGATACATTATTGTCTGGATTCTCTTAACGACCTCGGGATCAGAGCCCCAGGCGAAATCACACAAAGACAAGAGCTTGTGTCCGGCCGGGAATCGAACCCTGGTCGGCAAGTTTGTATAGACAGTGACTAAACCACTTGGCCAAGTGGAAAATATTAATACTCGAGCTCTGAGAAAATTTTATAACTCCCAAATAGCAATATATAAAAGCATTGAATATCCAAAAGTGTCTTAAGTACACTTAAAACAAAATTAGGTTATTATTATTAAGAACTATTCCAACTACTTCTTACTTCAATTACTTAACAGGGATACTAGTGGATACTGAAATAAACGCTGGTAGTAGAAATAACACACTCTTTACAAAAAAAAAATATATTCTATGAAAATTACAACACTGAAAGAATCTTCATAAAAAATAAATCACTTGAAACATTAGGTCTGAACAAAACTTAGACTAAGACATAAGAAATTTATACATATGAAAATTATACAATCACTTATTTCACTTGAAGTTAAATTTTATACCAACTTTTATTCTTGATACTTAAGGAAAATTGTTAGCCTTTAGCACTGTAATAATTAAAGTCTTAAAGTCTTATAAGCTTTTGGTTCGAACGAAGTAGTCGAAGTCAAGCCAAAAATGAATATATTCTACGTTTTTACAGAAATCTCTCTAGGCCAATTACAAAGACTTGCAAAATACGAGCAATCACCTCCTCACAATAAATTCAAAATTTCTTGTCAAGTTGCTGCAACATTTTAACACACCACACACTATATACATTGGGCACAAAATCACTTTGAAGAGAATAGTCTCAAGGCACTTGAGAGAGGAGGATGAACTTTAGCTCGTTCACAGGACAGGCTGTTTCTCCTCTAACGTACGCATCTCTAAGGAACATACATATTGGCTTAGTTACTTCTAGATTGCTCTAAATAGATTATTTTCATGGCTTGGGGTCTGGCACCTAGCGACGGCAAAGTTACCAACTAGATAAAAAGATTCAGGGGGACAAACCTTGCTTTCAGGCAACTCTCTCTCAGCTGTTCCGCCCTCCTACCATATATGGAAATAAATATGAAGATAAAATCTATCACTAGAGTTTTCGAGAACCTTCCAAAACACATGGCAAATATAAGTATTGCATATTTTCACACAAACTTGACGCAACACATAATAAAAATATTAAGATATTACATAAGCCTCGTAAGGTCATATAACACTCTTTAATAAATTACATAAGACTTTGTAACAAGAATACTTGAAATAAAAAGTTAGTTCTTGAAAATATTGTAAATTTACATGCACTACCTTGCATGAATAATATAATGAAATTAACGACAAAAGTCATACGTAATTTACATACAAAACTTATATCTACATGAAAGGAACTCACCTTATGAGCTGACTATTCACCTCCAATGCAATACACACAAAAAATAAAAACATGAATAAATAATTTGCTGTACACTAGAACAGCTACGTAAAATAGCACCCTCTTAAAAAGATTATTAATTCCGAGCCTGAATTCATCGATTCAGCCCGAGAAAAATAATCTGCAACCACGTTATCTTCACCATATATATCCTTTGCATTAATACATTACAGTTACAAATATGATGACCACCTAGTTAACCTTCGATTTTTATTTTTCCTATTATTAACAAAAGTTAAAGGATTATGATCCTAGTACATGGTGATCTTATTCTGTGGTCGATTTACGTAAATTCCAACAGTCTTTATCGCTGTGACTAACACTAGCAGTTCCTTTTCAACTGTTGAGTAGGCTTTTTGCTGCTTCTTCAGCTTTGGCGACATAAACAAACAGGGTGAAGAATTCCTTCCTTATCTTCTTGCAATAAGACAGTTCTAATCCCATTCTCTGACTCATACACTTGGATAAGGAATTTCTCGTTGAAATCCGGTGCTTGAAGTTAATATGGCCTCCCTTAGATTTTTCCTATTGCCTGGTATCTCGATAACGTAGGTCTGGACACTGCTTTTCTCCAGATTCCGGAATGGTTCTTGGAACTCGTTGGCGAGAGGGAATCTCCTTACTAGCAAATAAACCAAAACCTACCTGAAACTGTCTGTTTGTTTGATCCTTATCCTCAAATCCTTGACATTTTTCTCATCCGTTTCCTCTCAGTCCTTTCAATTTTTCTGCTAACTTTTTGTAGGTCCTTGTAATTCTCGTCCAAATACCATATTTCATTCAGGCTACAGCCCATGCTTTCTTGATAAGCATTATGTACCTCAAATAACATCAATAGTAGTCTAATATCCTATTTAATCCCCGTTTCGTTGCAGAACTCCGTTAACATACTTTTCAAAGTTTGATGAAACTCTCTAATGCACCTTGGGTGTCCAGATGATAAGCAGTTGATAGTTGTTGTTTCACATCCAACAGTTTCATTACGTCCTGAAACAGTTTTGACATGAAATTTGTTCCTCTGTCCCTTTGAATCATTTCCAGAATACCAAAACTTAGTAAAAATTTCTAGTAACTTTTCGGCGATTATCTTGGCACTTATGTTCCAGACGGGTAGGGCTTCTGGGTATCTCATCACTGGACACATCTAGGTTAACATATATTTGTGACCTCACACTTCTATCAGGTGTAAGGGAGGTTTCTTAATGTACTCATTCAGCTTTTCCAGCCATCTAACAAATGTTACATGCACGGCAAAACTGGATCACATCCTTCTGTATGACAAGCCAGAAAAAGTGTGTCATAATCTTCTCCATTATCTTCCTTACCCCATATGTCACGTCTCGTGCGCAACGGCGATCGCCTGCCTTCTCATAATTGGGGGAATCAATATCTGATGTTATATCCCCCATTCAGCATTTCCAAGGATATCGGTGGGTCTATGCTTCCTCATAAGCAACCCATTATTAAGATAATAACAGGTCAGAGATTGCTGTTCCTCCATCTCATCTATTGCACGGTACAATAACTCTGTTAACATTGCATCCTTCCATTGCAATCCTATCAGCCTTTCCCTAGTAACTTGTCCTACTTCTAACGCTGAGTTTTTTGTTCGATCTAAGTCCATTTCTTCTTTGTCTTCTTGTCTGTTCGTCTGTCGGACTTCTTTTCTTTGGCTTACTTGGGACTCCTACTGTTGCATACCATCAAGGGAATCATTTTCTTTGGAAAACAGATCCTCAAAGTTCATCGCTCTTTCAATTTCTTTTTCTTCTTTAGCAGCCACTTTCTCTGTCACACTCCCAGTCGTCATAAAACTAGGAAACAGATACGGGTAGTCCCTCTCAAGTTCAGTCGTAGGACTATACTTCAACGGTTCTCTCCTTTACAATAGGACAAGGCACAAAAGGCACTCCACAAACCTCCTTATCCAGCAGGACGTCTACTCCTTCGACAACCAATGGAGCCTTTACTGCAAAATCAAAATTACCTGTCACCTACTCACATGACAATTTCAAATTGTAAATAGGGGTAACCTCTTCACCTTCTATTCCCTTCAAAATAACCGAGCCTCCTGTGAGAGACTGTTCTACCAACGGTTGTACTCGGATCACCATATTATGGTTACAACCGGTGTAGCACAATATCTTGACCGGAGTTCGCTTACTCCTGTCTATTGCTGCTAACATACCTTCATAAATATATGTTTTAAAGGTATCCATGCCATTTGGTTTGTGTTATTCATCGTGTAAACGTTGGCTGTTTTATTTTCCTCTTCGTCCTTTCCTGATTGTTTCTTCGTCTTCGCGTTCTGTGAAGTCGAATTATCCTTAATCACTTGTACAACTGCTTTCGGTTGGTTCGACTAACATTCGTTACTGATAAGGCCTCTCTTACCTCACTTAAAACAGACGATATTAACCCTCTGCACGTCTTTCACGATACTTAAAGGAGGACGATTTGACAATTGTTACTGTGGTATTATCACATTCTGCTTAGGATCAGTAACAGTGGTACTTCTGCTGTAACTATTGAACTTGTTCACATAGTTATTACTGAACTGGTTTCCCTGGTTCGGCGAACACTCGACACTTGGTTGCAACAACGATTGAAACTTCATTCCCGAGAAGGGTTTACGATAGATAGTAATACAATCTCCACTCAGCGAAGCGGCTTTATTAAGTTTCGTTACCTCTCTCTCTCAAGTACGTTCAAATATGTTCAGGAATGCCTCGAAGATGCTGTTCCATTGCTATCAATTCTTCTAAATCAACCATCTCCCTCTTATTAGCTTTCTCCTCCCATCTCTTAAAACATAGCCGTACCTTATAAGCGTAATCCAGGAAAGTTATTTCCTCGTCATTCAACAAACTTCGGAAATTTCTCTTATAATATTCAAGGGTCATCTGGTATACTTGAAGCACGCTCCTCTTTATTTCTTGATACTGTTTTCTCTGGTCCTGATATAAGGAAAGATATGCACTGCGCCCTTTCCCAGTCAGTATGCTCTGCACTAATACAGGCCATTTGCCTTCTGGCCCTTGTATCGTCGATGCGATCGTTTCAAAATAAGCGAAGAATTCATTGTGATCTTCTGCAAATTTTGAGAACAACATCTGTGCATTTGCCACATCAAACATCAGAGTTGCCAGCCTTGGTTGAACATTCAACAGTACTAATTCCCTCATATTTCATGCTTCTTCTGCCTGTCATTTCTTCCCATCTTGCTTCCATTTCGTTCGTACGTCAAACTTCTTTTTCTTCTGCCATCATCTTCAACTTAATCAAATTCTCTTTCGTTGCAATTCGTCGAATCTCAGCCTCTACATCCCTTTCTGCTTTCCTTCTTCCAGTTTCTAGGTTAGCTGATCCTTGCTTAGCTATAAAGTCTTCTTCAGCTTCCTCCAACAGTTCATGAGCTGCTACAATATTTTTTTTCAGACAATCTCCCTGAGTTTATCAATGCTTCTAAGGCTACACACTTGATTTAGATACATTAGGTTCTGACAATTACTGAACCATTGGGTTTTTCAAAAACTCTTGGATAGTAAACTGTGCTATCTTGTACTTTTACCGAAGTTTAGCCAAGAATAAATATATTTCACGTTTTTACATAAATATTCCTAGGCCACTTACAAAGATTTACACAATACCACCACTCACCACAACACAATCTAATTTCTTGTCAAGTTGCAGCAATATTTTAACACACTACACACAATATACGTTGGGCAGAGAATTAATTTGGAGAGGACGCTCTCGATGTACTTGAGAGAGGATGATGAACTTTGGCTCGTTCACAGGACAGACTGTTTCTCTTCTGCCAGACACATCTGTAGGGGCACAATTATATTGGCTTAGTTACTTTTAGATTGTTCTAAATAGATTATATTCGAGGCTTGTGTGCCAGCAAAGTTACAGACTAGAAAAAAAAATTAAGCGGGACGAACCTTGCTTGCACGAAATTCTCTTTCTCAGCTACTTTACCCACCTATCATTCTCGAGGATGAAAAAAGGGATAAAATCTAACACTGTGGTTTTCAAAAACCTTCCAAAAGAAGTGGCAAATAAAAGAATTGTGTATTTTCTCACAAACATGATGCAATAGCTCATAAAAATATAAAAAAAATTACGTACGCCCTCATTCCTTACTCGTTGGGTCATATAACACTCTAAAAAAGATTACGTAACAAAAATATGTGAAATAAAAAGTTAATTATTGAAAATAACATAAATTTACATACACTGACTGGAAAAAAAATACAATGGGATTAACGATAAAAGTTTTACGTAATTTACAAACAAAGATATTATCTACCTGAGAGGAACTCACATTACAAGCTGGCTATTTACCTCTAATACACATATGAAATACATAAATAAATTAGATGAATAAATTTCTTACTACACACTAGACCAGCTTCATAAGTATATATATATATATATATATATATATATATATATATATATATATATATATATATATATATATATATATATATATATATATATATATATATATATATATATATATAAAAGCAAAAACTGATAAATCGGTTGGAACCTTTGACCGGGGACGCCACTCCATGTCCTAAAATAAAACAAAGAAAAAATTCTCATCTTTTCAATTGAGCGTCTGAAAGAATTGATATAAAAATAAAATTTTTGACCGTGTGTCACCGGTCGCTTGCTTTTGACATCACCCATAGTCATAAAACAAAACACTGTGATTCGTGATCAATTCATGGAGATAAAATAGTATTCTACACCTATACTATGCTGAGGAACGCATTATAACTCCAACCTCTGATAGGTATTACCTCTTACTACGTGTTTCCTGTTTCCTACCTTGTTTCTTCTTTCTACCTCTTACCTCCTATCTCCTACATCCTGCATTTTTATAGTAATACCTCCTACCTCCTTCATCTTTTATCCTACATCTGGTCGCGCTTGCCAGCACTGTGATACCTCCTACCTCCTACCCTCCACATCCTACCTTCTATCCCTTACATCCTACCCCCTATCTTTTACCTCCTACCTCCTACATCATACCTCTTATATCCTACCTCCTAAATAACATCTTGCCTCTTACCATCTTGCCTCTTACCTCCTACCTCTTACCACTTACCTCTTATAAGAGGTACATCTCTTACCTCCTACCCTCAACCTCCTACATCTTTTATCCTACATCCTAGATCTTTATACCTCCTACCTCTTACCTCCAACCTCCTACTTCCTACCATCCACATCCTACCTCTTACTTCTTACCTCTTACATCTTACCTTCTACTTCCTACCTCTTACCATCTACTTCCTACGTCCTACCATCCACATCCTACCCCTTACCTCTTACCCCTTACCTCTTACCACCTACTTCCTACTTCCTACCATCCTCATCCTACCTCTTACCTCTTACCTCTTACATCTAACCTCTTACCTCTTACCTCTTACCTCATACCTCTTACCTCCTACCTCTTACCTTCTACTTCCTACTTCCTACCTCTTACCTCTTATCTTTTACCCCCTACGTTTTCTACACAATTTCTTTTGTACCCTGCGTCTTTCATTTCTTACCATGCAACGCTTAATTCACTAGCATACCTCATACTTCCTACCCGTTATCCGTCAACTCTTACTTACCTTTAGATTTACTTTTACATCTTACCACACGCTTTATTTGTTTACCTAAACATTTGTTTACCTTTTACCTCCCTTACTATCTACCTCGTACCTCCTACATCCATTCCCTGACCGTCTATCTACATCTTATGATAATTTTTTACCTATTAGTATTAAGTCCTAATCTCTACAATCAACCGCATTCCCCCTCATCATAATATACATCAACATGGACATCTATCAAGTAACTTATCGTTCCTACAAGACGTACCTACATGCTACACGCTACCATGTGATCTACATTAGTCTTTAACTCCAAGTCCTGTGACTGACATAAAAGATAAGTCAATTACCATTACTACCTTCTCTCAAAAACTGGCAACTCCTCGCCATGACTATGGGTAATGTCAAAAGCAAGCGACCGGTGACACCCGGTCAAAATTTTTATTTTTATATCAATTCTTTCAGACGCTCAATTGAAAAGATGAACATTTTTTTTTCTTTTATTTTAGGACATGGAGAGGCGTCCCCGGTCAAAGGTTCCAACCGATTTATCGGTTTTTGCTTAAATATCACTCTTTTTTTGTGCAAGCGTATGTTATCTATTCCTTGGTCAGTAGCCGTGACGTAATTTCGTCGTTATTACATTACTAAACTGCCGGCTGCCTCAAATCCTGTACAGTTTCCCACAGATAACACCGAAGAATTCGCCGCAGTATGAACAGAAGAGCTTATGAAGCTAGGTGATCTACTAACACCACGGGACCAAACGTACACAATCGAAAGGTCAAGCAGCTTTATATATGCCGTTAACCTACTAAAAGTAAAATACCTGAGCAGCTTGTTCGGGCATCAAAAAGTAAGCCATACCTATTATCTGAAATAGCGTGTTATCTCTTATGTTACCTTACCCCACAAGATAATTGATAATAAGGTAAATTCCAGCATAATGTAGGCAACACCTAAGTTTAGATTTTCAAAATCTTGTGTCGAACGTCTTTCTAACTACTTAAGAAACAGAGCTAATGAATATTATCATAAGCAGAAGGAGTCGTTCAAAACCAAAGATCACGTGACTTCAGATGTGACATCACGTGAATATCCAAACCATCATAGCAATAATCTAAGACTAAGGTTTTAAAATTTGGGGTCGAACGTCTTTGTAGCTCATATCATTCAGGGGCCGATATACAAGCGTTCCCGCTAGTATACTATTTCAAACCTATGTCACGTAACCTTAACCCACGTGACAATATAAATGCGTCCGCAAATAGCCTAGGCCGCAATTGAAGTTCAGACCTACAAAACCTGGGGTCAAACGTCTTTCTAGCTGATTCAGAAGCTGAGAAACAAGCATTGCCGTTATAGTACCTTTCGAAAACTCATGTCACGTAACCCTACCCCACATGACCACCTGGTCACATCCTCACATAGCCTAAGCCACCCCTTATAAGTTTATCTTCAAAACCTGGGGTCGAACATCTATCTAGCTTATTCAGAAGCTGAGAAATAAGCTCCCCCGTTTTTGCTTTTGAAGCGTCTATCTCTATATATACCTATCTATCTATGTCACGTGACCTTACCCCACGTGACAATCTAAATGCGTCTGCAAATAGCCTAGGCCACAATTTAAGTTCAGACCTACAAAACCTGGGGTCAAACGTCTTTCTAGCTGATTCAGTGGCTGAGAAACAAGCATTGCCGTTATAGTACCTTTTGAAAACTCATGTCACGTGACCCTACCGCACGTGACCACCTGGTCACATCCTCATATAGCCTAAGCCACCCCTTATAAGTTTATCTTCAAAACCTGGGGTCGAACCTCTTTCTAGCTTATTCAGAAGCTGAAAAATAAGCTCCCCCGTTTTTCCTTTTGAAGCGTCTATCTCTATATCTACCTATCTATCTATGTCACGTGACCTTACCCCACGTGACAATCTAAATGCGTCTGCAAATAGCCTAGGCCACAATTTAAGTTCAGACCTACAAAACCTGGGGTCAAACGTCTTTCTAGCTGATTCAGTGGCTGAGAAACAAGCATTGCCGTTATAGTACCTTTTGAAAACTCATGTCACGTGACCCTACCTCACGTGACCACCTGGTCACATCCTCACATAGCTTAACCCACCACTTATAAGTTTATCTTTAAAACCTGGGGTCAAACCTCTTTCTAGCTTATTCAGAAGCTGAGAAATAAGCTCCCCCGTTTTTGCTTTTGAAGCGTCTATCTCTATATCTACCTATCTATCTATGTCACGTGACCTTACCCCACGTGACCATCTAAATGCGTCCGTAAATAGCCTACGCCACAATTTAAGTTCAGACCTACAAAACCTGGGGTCAAACGTCTTTTTACCTGATTCAGAGGCTGGGAAACAAGCATTGCCGTTATAGTACCTTTTGAAAACTCATGTCACGTGACCCTACCGCACGTGACCACCTGGTCACATCCTCACATAGCCTAAGCCACCCTTTATAAGTTTATCTTCAAAACCTGGGGTCGAACCTCTTTCTAGCTTATTCAGAAGCTGAAAAATAAGCTCCCTCGTTTTTGCTTTTCAAGCGTCTATCTCTATATCTACCTATCTATCTATGTCACGTGACCTTACCCCACGTGACAATCTAAATGCGTCTGCAAATAGCCTAGGCCACAATTTAAGTTCAGACCTACAAAACCTGGGGTCAAACGTCTTTCTAGCTGATTCAGTGGCTGAGAAACAAGCATTGCCGTTATAGTACCTTTTGAAAACTCATGTCACGTGACCCTACCTCACGTGACCACCTGGTCACATCCTCACATAGCTTAAGCCACCACTTATAAGTTTATCTTTAAAACCTGGGGTCGAACCTCTTTCTAGCTTATTCAAAAGCTGAGAAATAAGCTCCCCCATTTTTGCTTTTGAAGTGTCCATCTCTATATCTACCTATCTATCTATGTCACGTGACCTTACCCCACGTGACCATCTAAATGCGTCCATAAATAGCCTAGGCCACAATTTAAGTTCAGACCTACAAAACCTGGGGTCAAACGTCTTTTTACCTGATTCAGAGGCTGGGAAACAAGCATTGCCGTTATAGTATCTTTTGAAAACTCATGTCACGTGACCCTACCGCATGTGACCACCTGGTCACATCCTCACATAGCCTAAGCCACCCCTTATAAGTTTATCTTCAAAACCTGGGGTCGAACATCTTTCTAGCTTATTCAGAAGCTGAGAAATGAGCTCCCCGTTTTTGCTTTTGAAGTGTCTATCTCTATATCTACCTATCTATCTATGTCACGTGACCTTACCCCACGTGACCATCTAAATGCGTCCGCAAATAGCCTAGACCACAATTTAAGTTCAGATCTACAAAACCTGGGGTCAAACGTCTTTTTACCTGATTCAGAGGCTGGGAAACAAGCATTGCCGTTATAGTACCTTTTGAAAACTCATGTCACGTGACCCTACCTCACGTGACCACCTGGTCACATCCTCACATAGCCTAAGCCACCCCTTATAGGTTTATCTTCAAAACATGGGGTCAAACATCTTTCTAGCTTATTCAGAAGCTGAGAAATAAGCTCCCCGGTTTTGCTTTTGAAGTGTCTATATCTATATCTACCTATCTATCTATATCACGTGACCTTACCCCACGTGACCATCTAAATGCGTCCATAAATAGCCTAGGCCACAATTTAAGTTCAGACCTACAAAACCTGGGGTCAAACGTCTTTTTACCTGATTCAGAGGCTGGGAAACAAGCATTGCCGTTATAGTACCTTTCGAAAACTCATGTCACGTGACTCTACCGCACGTGACCACCTGGTCACATCCTCACATAGCCTAAGCCACCCCTTATAAGTTTATCTTCAAAACCTGGGGTCGAACATCTTTCAAGCTTATTCAGAAGCTGAGAAATGACCTCCCCGTTTTTGCTTTTGAAGTGTCTATCTCTATATCTACCTATCTATCTATGTCACGTGACCTTACCCCACGTGACCATCTAAATGTGTCCGCAAATAGCCTAGGCCACAATTTAAGTTCAGATCTACAAAACCTGGGGTCAAACGTCTTTTTACCTGATTCAGAGGCTGGGAGACAAGCATTGCCGTTATAGTACCTTTTGAAAACTCATGTCACGTGACTCTACCGCACGTGACCACCTGGTCACATCCTCACATAGCCTAAGCCACCCCTTATAAGTTTATCTTCAAAACCTGGGGTCGAACATCTTTCAAGCTTATTCAGAAGCTGAGAAATGACCTCCCCGTTTTTGCTTTTGAAGTGTCTATCTCTATATCTACCTATCTATCTATGTCACGTGACCTTACCCCACGTGACCATCTAAATGTGTCCGCAAATAGCCTAGGCCACAATTTAAGTTCAGATCTACAAAACCTGGGGTCAAACGTCTTTTTACCTGATTCAGAGGCTGGGAAACAAGCATTGCCGTTATAGTACCTTTTGAAAACTCATGTCACGTGACTCTACCGCACGTGACCACCTGGTCACATCCTCACATAGCCTAAGCCACCCCTTATAAGTTTATCTTCAAAACCTGGGGTCGAACATCTTTCAAGCTTATTCAGAAGCTGAGAAATTACCTCCCCGTTTTTGCTTTTGAAGTGTCTATCTCTATATCTACCTATCTATCTATGTCACGTGACCTTACCCCACGTGACCATCTAAATGTGTCCGCAAATAGCCTAGGCCACAATTTAAGTTCAGATCTACAAAACCTGGGGTCAAACGTCTTTTTACCTGATTCAGAGGCTGGGAAACAAGCATTGCCGTTATAGTACCTTTTGAAAACTCATGTCACGTGACTCTACCGCACGTGACCACCTGGTCACATCCTCACATAGCCTAAGCCACCCCTTATAAGTTTATCTTCAAAACCTGGGGTCGAACATCTTTCAAGCTTATTCAGAAGCTGAGAAATGACCTCCCCGTTTTTGCTTTTGAAGTGTCTATCTCTATATCTACCTATCTATCTATGTCACGTGACCTTACCCCACGTGACCATCTAAATGTGTCCGCAAATAGCCTAGGCCACAATTTAAGTTCAGATCTACAAAACCTGGGGTCAAACGTC
>NC_090732.1:47867124-47887124 GCF_036898095.1 Palaemon carinicauda | reverse complement strand
GCTAATTCAAACGAGAAAGTATTTGATATGTGTCGGTATAGGATAGCAATTATTTTCGTATTATATTAGACCGATGAAACCTGACGGTTGCCTCGTAATAATTTCCTTTATCTATATATCCAGCCTTTTGTAACAACTTGAATCATAGTACTCGATAAATGAATATATATATATATATATATATATATATATATATATATATATATATATATATATATATATATATATATATATATATGTGTGTGTGTGTGTGTGTGTGTGTGTGTAAGAAATAAACCCTTTATTACAGATTGTCCCTACTTTCTCAAAATCTTATATTAATTCCCCGATGGGCATGCCAATAGTAGAAGTATATGATAAGCATGCTGTAATTTAAAATGATAATAATTACATTAGTAATTATAATTATTCCAGACCATTAGAAGAATTTCCCTCACCACTATTATTTGTGTCTTTTTCTTCCTGGTAATAATTTTGTATATTTGTATAGTATGTCACAGTTCGTGTTCTGTTTGCCTAACCGCTATCAAATATTTTACTATTCAAGACTTAATACTTATAAAATCCTGTACACACTATGATTCATGATGCGCGCAGTATTGAATGTATGCGTTGAAAAACGACTTTCTCAATACGAAACCTTACTACCAACGTTTTGATGGGCCGGCGGCGCGTTTCAACTGCTTGGTGTTGTGTTTTTTTTTCTTTTGGGTAATAATATTGTATGTATGGACAATATGTTACAGTTTGTGTTCTATTTGCCTAACCCCTATCAAATATTTTATTGTTCAAGACTCAATACTTATAAAGCCCTTTACACACTATAATTCATGATGCGGGCAGTGTTGAATGGCTTTGTTGAAAAACAACTTTCTCAATCCGAAACCACGTTGATGGGCCGGCGGCGGGTTACTACAGCTGTGTTGTGTCAGTGTTCAAAGTGGAATTGTGTTTGCTAGGATTAACTCCAGCGACAATGGCTTATAAGTAATAATCTTATTGAGTGGAGAGGGACCAACAGTTTTCATTTTATTTTATCAATGATAATTTTCAATACTAATTTATATAATACTAATAATAATACTAATAATAATAATAATAATTATAATAATAATAATAATCTCTCTTTGGCATCAACCACAATCATTATTGAATGCATTTTTCTATTTTTTTTAGGCTGAGCAATTTGTTTTCATTTAAACCGTATCATAACTTCCAGCAAACATACAGTACGTCCTTTCTCAGTGAAGGCAGCTGTCGCGCAAAATCAAGTAACCATTGTTGCATTACAGTTTGGCCGCTAGTAATATTTTTCAACATCACTACTTCTTCACGAGGCTGATAGATGGATCATACTGTGTACTGGGCTTAACGTATTGCTTCATGTTCATTCCCTCCGTTTGTTCTCATTCATCAACATTTTGAATTCTTAATGTCATTGCTTATTTCATTAGATATATCTTAAATGATCCTCTTCTTTGGCATTTCTGCAGTTGTACGCTATTTTGGAATGACGATAGCCTAGAATGCATCAAATTGTTTCCCCTGTCCATTGACGTGGCCAGTATTTGCCGTTGAACTATCGGACGACCCGTGTCACTATGAATATTTACTTTTCATCTATAAGATAGATATTTTCGTTATATCAACCACAGAAAGGTTTCCTTTTAGCACTAACCATACGCTTGCAGCTCAAGCAAAATGCTAAGCAAACTTTACAACCTATTTCAGTTATTTTTTCTATAGTATTTTGAAAGTAATTGCTCTTTTATTTTTCTATTATTCTTACTACTTTTATTCTACTGGAAGTATGTCATTTTTTAGCGACTTCACTAAGGCAATCACGGTTGTAATGCACTTTAATCGTTACAAAAAATGGATTTTGAGTGAAGCGAAAAATCTATTTTTGGGTGAGGTAGCCATGTCGTCCTGATGGAAGTTCCTTCATTCGTAGCTTCCTAGGTATATTTGACTACAGTGATATATCCCAGAGAATTTACCGAAGGTATCCAGAATTCTAACTCCTGGAGCGAATATCCCTTAGAATTTAAAAAGGGATATCGCGTATATCAGAGGACGTATCCTTGACAGGTCTCATAGCTATCTATACCCCCAATAGCGTTTTCGCTTCGAGAGGGAAAAGTGGCAAGAATATAGGAGAGTCGTTAAAGAGGCGATGCTCTCAACACTCCTACTGTACTATAAATAGTGCGCTGAATCGCCACCACGAGGCGCCACCAAGCCATTCTTCGTAACTTTGTAGGTGTTGCAGATACAGTGCCATAGGGAGGGATTCTTTATCCTTTTGTCAAAAAGAGGGTGGGTCCATCAGGACGACATGGCTACCTCACCCAGAAATAGATTTTTCACTTCGCTCAAAATCCGTTCTTTGGGCTCAGGCCATGTCACTCCTGATGGAAGCTTACCAGAGCATTAATGTATCTGTGGATTTTCAATAGTGCCGTTATCTCGAGATAAATATTTCCTATTTGGTCTTCTGGACCAGACACTTGATGTTACCGTTATACATCAATTAACTGATCATAAAATATGTCAGTTCTTCCTGCCCCCTACAGGGAAAAGTCTAGGTAGACTTTAGGAAAAATCCAGAGGATTGTGAGTTCAAGGAACAATCTAGCAAACAGTATGTATATTAGTGTCATTATATACATAAAGCCTAGATTGTACTTAGATGGTATAGTCCTGTATAGGTTACTGAATCCTCCCAAGTCTGGATATAAAGAGACAGACAGGTTTGTATCCATGTAGGAAACCTTAAATCAGTAAGATAAACAGTTAGTACAATCAGTTCTTACCTGTTTGCTTAGAATGGTAGAAACCATAGTTCCCAATATTTCCTTAAATATTAAGAGAATCAAGGATGCTCTGTTTGAGGCGAAAGAGACGCAAAGATTCCTTCTATTTTTTATTACAAAAATAGAAATCATGGTTGTAATTAATTACATATTACGCTGAACAATTCTGCATAAAAGCATAAACAGTAATAACAGAAAATAAATAAGTTTCACCTGAAAAGGAAACATTAGCCACTCAAAGGGAAATATAGTATTTCACTATGTATACTGTTATTACTGGGAGCACTGTGCATATAAGAATGCCTGGCACTTGAGTCAGCTTATTATGCTTGATGTCACCTGTATAGATAGAACAGTCTATAGTGGTTTACTAAACACAATACTCAACATGATATACCTTAAAAGTGTATCATATACACCCTTCACTAAAAGTCCCAATTAGTGTACTGTTCTTCGCAGTAATCAAGCGGTAGGTTTTATAACATTGCCTGCCGCTACCACATGAAATTTTATTTCTTGTAATTGCTTCGCGTAGTGTTTGAAGAAAACTCTGGAAGACTTTCAACCAGTGTAAGCACGCAGGCTTTCAAACGACATTGTCTGAAAGAAATTCAGAGACGAGGCAACTTTTCTCGGATCATGACCTGCGGGTATAATGTCTGGATCCGCTCTGCGTATAAAATAGGTGATTTTTGCCCTTTTCTGTTTCAAGGATAACGTTGAACCAGAAGTCTCTCCCCTGAAAAGCTGATCTCCCTTAATGTCTGAAGTTCTATGAAGATAGACCTTTAAGCAATCTACTGGGCAGAGGAATGCTTCTTCCTTCAGAGGGCAGATTCTCCAGGGACCCCATCTCTTAGTGGGCAGCTCGTTCTTGGCGAGAAGAACGAGTCCGGAAAGAGGTTCAGTTCTCTGCTGTCTGTGAACTGAATGATGCCATCATCCCTCGAGAGGGCCACTATTTCGCTAACTCTGGCTCCTGAGGCTAGTGCAAATAAGAATATCACCTTTTGAGTCAAGTCTTTCAGCGAGCAATCTTCATAGTTTAGGATTGAGTTAAGTGAAGAACTTTATCCAAAGACCATGAAATGGGCTTTGGAGGAGTTGTAGGCCAAAGTTTAGCGCAGGCTTTAGGAATCTTGTTGAAGATTTCATTAAAGAAGTCTACCTGGAAGGTGTAAAGTATTGGTCTGGCTAGGGCGGATTTACGTGTAGTAATCGCATAAGCTGCTAAACCTTGTTCATGCAGATGGATGAAGAAGGACAAGCAGAAATCCATAGATATCTCCTCAGGATTCTTTGTCTTGACAAAGGCCACCTATTTCTTCCAGGAAGACTCATATTGTCTTCTTGGTGACTTTGACTTGTATTCTTCTAAGAAGTTAATATTGTCTCTAGAAATCCCAAACCATTTCTTGACCGCTAGGGCGAGAAAATCATGAGATGAAGGTTCTGGGTTTTCTCTGATGAAGCAGAGACAGTCAATTTCTGCACTTGCTAAGTCAGAACTGGTTCCGGCAACAAGATCAGCTTCAAGCGTAGTTCCGTTATCAGAGGGAACCAAACGCTGTTGGGCCACTTGTGGGCCACTATTGCTACTGTCCCCCGAAAGGATCTCAGTTTGTCGAGGACTTTCAGCAGAAGGTTGGTTGGAGGGAACAGGTAGATCTAAGACCACCTGTTCCAATCTATGGACATTGCGTCTGTTGATTCCGCTAGAGGCTCCTCGTACTGGGCTACATACCGGGGTAGCTTCTTGTTATCGCTTGTTGCGAAGAGATCTATCTACAGTCCTGGGACTTTGCGTAAAATGAAAGAGAATGATCTTGCGTCTAGAGACCATTCGGACTCTATCGGGTTGACCCTGGATAGAGCGTCCGCCGTCACATTGCGGAACCCTTGAAGGTGGACTGCTGCCAAGTGCCATCTCTTATTCTGGGCTAGACGAAGGATGGCCAATATCACTTGATTTATGTGAGGCGATCTCGAGCCTTGTCGATTTAGGCATCTCATTACTACTTCGCTGTCTAGAACCAAACGGATGTGAATTGAGCAGCGAAGTTTCAGCTTTTTCAGGAATAGAAAAACTGTCATGGCTTCCAGAAAATTGATGTCAAAAGACTTGAAGAGGGGAGACCAGGTTCCTTGGACTTTCTGATGATGAGATAACCTCCCCACCCCTCCTTCGAGGCATCTGTATGAACGGTGACTGCTGGAGGAGGTGGTTTCAAGGGTACCTTGTTTCTTAGGTTCTTGGCCTCCAACCATGGCTTGAGTAGTGATCGCAGACGATTAGGTATCAGTCTTTGTACATCTCTTCGAGCGTTTGATGCGTATTTTCTCCAAACTCCTGATGCATCTTTTAATTGTGCTCTCAATACTAGATCTTAGGCAAACTAGAGGGACCCCAACACTCTCTCCTGTTGCCTTCTTGATATCCTGTCGGATTGAAGGAGTCTTTTGACAGATCCTGCTATCTCTTTCCTCTTCTTTGATGGAATGGAAAGGCAGTTTGACTGTAGGTCCCAGTGGACACCCAGCCACTGGAACTTTTGTGCTGGAGAAAGCCGAGACTTTTTCAAGTTGATCTTGAATCCTAAGTGTTCCAGGAACTGGATCACTTCCTTGGAGGCTTGCATGCATTCTTCCTATTATGCTGCCCACACCAGCCAATCGTCCAGGTAGGCTACCACCTGGATTCCTTTCAGGCGTAGTTGATGAATGACTGCATTCACAAGCTTTGTGAATACCCTTGGGGCTATGTTTAGGCCGAAGGGCATGGCTCTGAAAACGTACTTTCTTTTCTGTAGTTTCAACCCTAGGTAGGGGGAAACTTGACGGTTGATTGGAACATGCCAGTATGCATCCGTCATGTCTATAAAGACAGTGAATACCCGTTTGAGCAAAAGGGTCCTTATTTGCTGAAGCGTCAACATTCTGAACTTGTGGTTCACTATGAACTTGTTGAGTGGTGATAAGTCCAGAATGACTCTGAGCTTTTCCGAATCCTTCTTCGGAACACAAAATAGCCTTCCTTGAAATCTAATGGACTTTGCCTTCCGTATAACTATTTTGTTCAAGAGTTCCTGAACATATTCTTCCAGTACGGGGGTTGAATGTTGGAAGAATTGAGGGAAGTTTGGTGGAGTTGAGCTCCAACTCCACCCTAGGCCTTTCTTGATTAGGCTGTGGGCCCAGGGATCGAAGGTCCAACGATCCCGGAAGTGGAGAAGTCTCTCTCCTACCGGCAGCATCTAACTGGGAGTGCTGGTTGGAGGACTTGCCTCCTCGGCCACGTCCACCTTTGTTGCCCCTACCTCTGAAGGGACGTCTAGAGCATCTTCGAAAGGAACCTCGACACTTCGGCTTAACCCTGGATAGGTACGGTCCTCGGACACCCCTTTAAGGGTATACTCGGACGCGAACGACCCCGACGCCAAAAAAAATTCTTGAAAAATCAGTTTTTGCAGTAACCTCCTTTTTTCTTTTGCCAAAAAAAACTTCAATGAATGCTTAAAACAACTGTAAAGATAAATACTACTCATCTGCTGAAAAACTATTTATTGTAAATATTTTAAAAAATTAAGTAGAAAAAAAAAAGACCTGACATAAAAATTCATAAAAAAAAAGTTTATACATATATACACAAATCCTTTTAGGAATTGATTCTTGAATGTTTAGGACACATCTTGATGTATTTTGGATGAAGTCAGACCCATGGAGGTGAAGATCTGAAATGAGAAAAAAAGGGTAACTTTTTTTGGCCAAAAAAAATTGTCCAAATTTCATGAATTCTTTTGGGTACCCAAATGAAATAGGAAGTGGCTAATTTTTTTAGGGAATAAACATATGTTATCCTAAAATAGAAATATGTAAAAAAATCTTCATTATTTTGTAAATTACATTTATATCAGGGGCCATATCTAAAGGTAATTTTTTGAGTACTTGGAAATTTCGTAAAAAAATACATATATTTAATATATAATATGATATTTATGCAGGTAAAAATATACCAAAATATCACAAATTCTATAGGGAACAAGAATATATATAGATAGGGCAGCTTACGCTTCGGATATGTCCACAAAATGGCCGCCAACCACACTGACTCAGACTCCCTAATCTGCCACTTGAAATGTAGGAAGGGTATGTCAATTTCAAGGTGTTATTTACTAATCTAATTATTATTGGATATGCATAAAAATTGTATGGTGGGTTGCTGGATAATTGTCGATTATTTACGACTATAAAATTAAAATTCTGACCCAAAAAAAATTTTTTGAAGGGAAATAAAATCGAAAAAAAAAATGTAAAACAATATTTTAGCTAAAAAAATTTGATGATATTCAATCAAAAAAAAAGTAAACAAAATTTTCCGACAAATAAACATCTAGAGGAATCATTACTCTGTGATAGTTCCTTAGTACGTAGTAATTTTGAAAGAATTGGGAAAAAACGAAAAAATAGCAATCACCGGAAAATCGAACACATACCTATATATACGCCATATCTGGCTAAAAAAAAGATAGGCATGGGTAGCCAGATCATCTAGAAACACTTTCCAACACTATAAAAATATAAGTTTTGGGACACTACTTGCCAATTCCTTACGGTAACATGACTAAGCAAAAAAATGCAAAACAAATAAAAAGGGGCACTCGTGGAAAAATGGCCATTCTAATATACGGCATTTCAGAAAAAAAAATTTCAGCCACGTGCTAGGCAAACCATCAAGGCATATTTTCCGACAAATAAACATATAAATGAAATATTACTCTGTGATAGTTCCTTAGTACGTAGTAATTTTTAAAGAAATGGGAAAAAACGAAAAAATGGCAATCACAGGAAAATCGAACACATACTTATATATACGCCATATCTGGCTAAAAAAAAAATAGGCATGGGTAGCCAGATCATCTAGAAACACTTTCCAACACTATAAAAATATAAGTTTTGCGACACTACTTGCCAATTCCTTACGGTAACATGACTAAGCAAAAAAATGCAAAGCAAATAAAAAGGGGCACTCGCGGAAAAATGCCCAACATTCTAATATACGGCATCTCAGATAAAAAAAAAGACATGCACGTGTTAGCCCAACCATCAAGGCACACTTTCTAACACATAAACATGAAAAAAAAATCAATAATATACGGCAATTCCTTACTACGTAGTGAATTTTTACAAATATTGAAAAAAAAACAGAAATTGGCAACCGCAGTTAAATACCCAATATACCAATAACTACGTCGTATCTGACAAAAACAAAATCACGCATGGGTAGCCAGATCATCTAGACACACTTTCCAACATTAAAAAAGCAAAAGTTTTACGACACTATTTCGCAATATCTTACGGAAAATGACTTGGCAAAAAAATTAAAAAAAATTAAAAAGGGACACTCGCGGTAAAATGCCCGACATTCTAATATACGACATCTCAGATAAAAAAAAAGACATGCACGTGTTAGCCCAACCATCAAGGCACACTTTCTAACACATAAACATGAAAAAAAAATGAATAATATACGGCAATTCCTTACTACGTAGTAATTTTTACAAATATTGAAAAAAAAACAGAAATTGGTAACCGCAGTTAAATACCCAATATACCAACAACTACGTCGTATCTGACAAAAACAAAGTCATGCATGGGTAGCCAGATCATCTAGACACACTTTCCAACACTAAACAAGCAAAAGTTTTACGACACTATTTGGCAATATCTTACGGAAAAATGACTTGGCAAAAAAATGAAAAAAAATGAAAAAGGGGCACTCGCGGTAAAATGGTCCTCGTGGTGATGAACGACATTTTAACTAAAAAAAAAAACATGCACATGGTAGCCAAACAATCCACCAAGACTTTCCACAACTGATAACCTATACAAGTTGCACCATTCTACGACAATTTCATAATACGTAATAACTTTGATAATTATGCAAACTACCTCAGAAGGGTAAACTCGGACGCGAACGACCCCGACGCGTCTCAGAAATCGGGGAAGGAGTACAGCTACAGCAATGCACATCTGGACACTACTAGAGCGTGTAGGGGAGACACCTCCTGCAGGTCGATCACCCACAAATTCAGTCACAGGGGTGAGTCACGTGAGAAAAACCTGTTTTTTTTTTACTCTCGGGGTCGCAAACGACCCACCGTACCTATCCAGGGTTAAAGGTAGTTGATTGCCTTTCAAATACTGCGGTCAACACGGGTGACTGGGTTGCCAGCGTTTGGGGCACCAGTTGAAAGGTGGTAGTTGGTTGTGCCACCATCTGGGACATCGTGGCCATGGAAAGCTGTTGCTGTTACTTTGTCCGAGAGGGCACGCTTGGTCGTTTTGACTTGTTCTTCGGCTGGGGACCCTCATCAGCGGAAGATTTCTGGACAAGCCCCATTTGGAGAGGAGATTCCTATTCTCCGAAGCGGCTTTATCTACGACCTCTTTGACCACTTCACTTGGGAAGAGGTCTTTTCCCCAGATATTGGAAGCTATCAGCTTCCTTGGTTCGTGCTTCACTGTAACAGAAGAAACCACAAACACCCTACAAGCCCTTCTGTCTTTGATAAAATTGTACAAATCCTTGGTGACTGTTGCCAGATGAGATTTGGCAAAGACCATGCATATATCTAGGGTGTCTAGGATGCTTGCCATAGTCTCTAAGCCAGTCTGCAGAGATATGGAAGCAGCGAGACGTTCCTTAGTCTTCTGTTCCTTGCGCAGGAGAAACTCTGACAGCTTCGGGAGATCTTCGTTGAACTGCCGTCCAGCGATATCTGCCTCTAGCTTCCCAACTGTGAAGGTGTTATGGACATCCTTCCAATCCTTATCATCTGAAGGGAAGGCGAGGGAAAATGGTCTACACTCTTCAAGTGTAGGGCAAGGTTTCCCTGCCTCAAGTGCCTTTAAGGCTGCCTTAAACCCTTGGTCCATAAAGAGGAGAGCACGTTTGGAGTCAGCAATAAAGGATGGGTGCTTTTTGCTTAGAGCCGGCACCTTGGAACTAGTAAAGGCCATCTCTTTCAAGGTGTTGTATATAAGGCCTGTGCCTTAAATAGATCAAGGACAATCGTCTCCTTCGGCTCTGTTTCCTCCTTGGATGCTGGTTCCATCCTCAGACGGACATAGCAATCCGGATAGGCCCCTTTACTAGGCCAAAATTCGATTTCCTCTACAGGAAATATTCCCAGTTTCTCTGAGGAAGATCTCCCCCCCCCCCCACCGACATATTTATATGCTCTGCGTACTTCCATGGGTTAACGTAAGAGAAGGCGGGGAGGTCCTTAATGTTTAACTTCTTCGGGGCTAAATGTGACGCAACTAGCTGATGAAACTCCGTCCAGAAAGATGCATCTTTCTCGGACGATTTCTTCTCAATATCTTGCACCATGAACAGTAGCGAGTATAGCGTACTTGTAATGGAATCCAACTGGGGTGCAGTGGGAGAAGTCGAAGGCGTCGGTCCAGTCGCCGCTGCAGATGATACCGAAATCGTTTCGGTTATCTCGACTCCAGTCTCAGGAGGTATCTCATCCTCCTGCTACAGTTCATCCACTAGGAGATTATTCTCAGTCTCCTCCGAGACAACAGACATGTTGTCCTCTAATTGGATGCTCTGAAAGGCATCCGAAACGTCAGGTTCTACCGGAATCTGAACTAAGGGGATCTCAGGTTGAGCCTGGGGAACAATTGCATCCGCAGATGCATTAGGGAAGAGACAATCCCTCATCCTCTCATTAGGAAGGTATGGGCCAGAGGTGTTCTTCTGAAAGCCCCTCACCCATTTTCGCAGCGTGTCCCTTGCTGCATCCCTAGACTTAGTAGACTTTTGATCATCAAAATCCTCTTTAATCAGTTTGCCACAAACGGTACATACCTGTGAGTCACAGTACTAGAGAGCCCCTTTGGTGACTGTGCAGCGAGCATGGGCCCTGCACATGCCATGTCCGTAGAAGCTCTTACTATGGACTCTGCAAAAGTTGTTCCTGCACACGGGATGCTCTTCCTGTAAAGAACGAAAAGCTATAAGTATTCGGTGAAATTCTCAAATTTCAGCATACATATTTTAATTAATATTTAATTAATACTTAATTAATATTTAATTAATATTAGCTTGGATAGAGTAAGCTAGAAAGTAGGAAAGATACCTACATGTGTTTCCTGTCCAGCCCATTGCTATGACCTCCTCCAATATTGGACTAAAGATTCATAATGAATTCAAGGGGAAGATAATATCTTTGGATATAAGGTGTTTTCTTAACACAATCTTCCATGTTAAATATAGGGGATTAAATTAATGGATAATAACCATTAATTGGTAGGGAGAATCACTCCCTAAAAGTGATGGTCTCACAATTGGCTGCCCGTGAACCACTTGTAGGTTAGAAAACTTTTGGGCTACAGCAATGACTGGCGGCGGCGTGTTGCTAGTATTGCCCGGCTTGCCGGCATCTGCCAGACCCGCCGGCGTATGCCGGGCCCGCCGAAGTATGCCGGGCCCGCCAGCACATGCCGGGCCTGCTGGCATATGCCGGACTTGCCGGCATATGCCGGGACTTCCGGCACATGCCGGCCTAGCCAACATATGCCGGGCCTAATCTTGGATATTTGAATCAGATACTGTCTTCAAAGTAGTGGGTGGCAGGTCGGCAGTTGCCGCTCTGCCCGCCGGTAGCCAAAGGATCCCTCTATCAAGCAGGACCCGGCGGCAACTATATAAGTTTTGGGTGGCCGGCTATCGGCCGGCCGTTGCCAGCAGCCGGTCATAGTATGTTCATTGTCGTTGGGTTGTCGATCAGCGACACCCACGGCAAATGGCAGCAGGGTAACTGCCGGGCGACAGAAACCCAACATGGCCGACGACAGGTACTAGCTGCCGGCGGCCGACCCATTATATGGAAAGGCAAAGAGAGAGAGAGGATGGGGAATGGCAAAGGCTCAGCCTTGCCGGCGTACATCCCGAAAGAGGGTGCAAGTGGAAGGGGGAATTATATTCGGGCTTCCACTCGACCATATCCCATTCATATGGGGTATGGAAGGCAGTCCTAGGGAGGACTAGAGAGCACACTCAATGAAATGAGGGTACCTGCTGGCAGCCGGCCCAGCCGGCAGAAGACAGAGAACCTCAGGCCAATTCTATAGATTACCCGTACGGTCAAATGTAGAACCATGGTAAGAAGGGTGATGGTTCAACCAACACAAAAGAGGCAGTGGGGAAGGGGTAAAAGTCATATAAGTAAGGTAAATACCCTAGAGCATTACCTAACTTGAAGGATTTTGATCTCCTAAAGTAACCTCAAGTAGAAGAAATCATTTCACCGGGTTAGGTTAGTTAAGTGAGAAAGCGGACATAGGACACAATCTGACTAGAGAACAGAATCTCGTATCAGAGATCTTAAGTAAGGAAGAAATCCTTTCTTCATACTAAGATCTACTAGTACAGGACTGTCTGCCAGACCGAGGAAGGAGGAAATAGATATACAAGAACCTCCAGTATGGCCTAGGGAGGACTAGCCTCCTGAACAGCAACCTAACCTGACTTGGAAAGCCATTTCACCAAGACAGTAGGATGCCTAACACAGACTTTACTCTGATTTTCCGTTCTCAGCTCAAAACTGTGTCAGTGGTTAAGAGAAAGTGACGAAACACCCCAGTAAATTTCGCCAGAACACAGTTCGCAGCAAAGTTAACTGAGGGTAGCCTAAGCTGATCAGAGGGAAGGGGAATTGCTCTTAGATCTCGTTAGAGATAGTATCGACTTAAAAGGTATAGGAGATGTCAGTCTCCCCATAAAAGACAACACAAGAGCAATGAGGGACATGTAAGAAAGTATACTAAAGCCCCTAGGCTATTAAGTCTAGGAGCATAAAGAATCATTCACCGAAACTCTCTTGTATACTATCTTGGAAGAGGAAAATGTTATGCAGTGATATCTTAATTGTATAAAATATCGCCTGAGCTTCATTAAAACTTTACCAGGAAGGTTATATCATGCATGAAGTGTGTAGGTGCCTAGGCTAGGAAGCCTAGCACTCGTGATGCTCGATCATAAATAGCCAAATCCACGACAACAATGACATAATATAAAATTCCCTAACTAAATATCTAAATTGCTAAAGTTATAAAGCGAAATAATGCCGGGAAATTGTTCTTGCTAACTAAATGAACAAGAAGAACGAGTGCGTCCATGACGCTATCCGGCTGGCAACAGCTCTTGTTACGTTAATTACGATCTCAATCGAAGAGTAAAACTAGCAAGAGCTTACATTTACACAATCCAAAGATATTACTTAACTTTCCAGAAGCTCATGAAGCTGGTGAAGGCATCAGAGCAACAAAATACTTCCAAAATAGCGAGAGATAACACGGGATAACACCGGTCAGCAAAGCTACAAACGAAAGAATGGCTTAGTGGCGCCTCGTGGTGGCGATTCGGCGCACTATTTATAGTACAGTAGGAGTGTCGAGAGCATCGCCTCTTTAACGACTCTCCTATATTCTTGCCACTTTTCCCTCTCGAAGCGAAAACGCTATTGGGGGTGTAGATAACTATGAGACGTGTCAAGAATACGTCCTGTGATATACGCGATATCCCTTTTTAAATTTTAAGGGATATTCTCTGCAGGAGTTAGAATTCTGGATACCTTCGGTAAATTCTCTGGTATATATCACTGTAGTCAAATATACCTAGGAAGCTACTAATGAAGGAACTTCCATCAGGACGACATGGCCTGAGCCCAAAAATAAGGACAAAGTCTTCAAAGAAATTCAAAGGCTAAGTGAGTAGCAGGTCAATCCAAATTCTATACTGCCAAAGAACATAAGTAAATTATTTGTATGCAGAGAAGCTAGGGTTTCTGCTATATTATTTGATTTGCTATCTTTCATCTATTGTTTTTTTTTTTCTTTTCTTTTTGGTTTCCCGCGTGAGACAAACAAAATTAAACTACAACTTCAATTCAAATTTCACGTAAACTGTTTTGGTCTGCTTGCAATTTATATGAAAAATTCCACTTAATGTCAATATATAGGCTTTTGAGGTCGAATTTTTCGTTGATTATATGCAGCACCGTACTATTCTGAACAACAATGGAGGGTTTGTGATACTCTTTTTATTCTGGAAATATAACAAACACAATGAACCAAATGTTATGAGGTTACTGCTCTCGGTGATTAATTCATTTTAAGCTAAACAAAATAATTGAGTAATTTATCCTTTCTATACATTGATATACTATTATAATTAAGTGTGCAGATACTGAAAGGCACTAACGTTGAGGGCAAAGTTATTCTTGTTCATTCATATTTGTTGATGATATCTCACCTTATTTCAAAAAGTTTAAACACGTTTGCTGCTGTCTTCATTACAAGATTTCTATGAGATGTCATCCTAAAAGTTCATTCAGTCCATACTGTAAATCTTTTACATCAGAATACCATATTGAAAATAACCATGTCTCCATTGGGTTTCCTCACGAAAGTTATCGTATCTTTCTCTTCCATCTATTTCATACTCTACTCAACAGAAAGAGTATAAATGTTGATAAATTATGCTTGTTTACTACATTTCGAGGATTAATGATGTTATTTTATTAAAAAACAACTTAAAAAATTTGATTTAAAAATCTTACTGTTATAGTCACTGACACCCTGATATCAACTTAAATTTAATGGCAACATCTGATGCATATTTGAATCTTGCTTATCTGTTAGTAGTAGAATAGGTATCAATCTAATTACTTCACATAAATAACTGTCACAACCAGGCTTTCATGCCCGTAGCAAAAAAAAAACGATATGACTAAGAAAATAGACATATTTCTAATAAATTCGAAACCTTCAACGCAACATCAAAATTTAGTATGAGTGGCATTCTTTTGGCATACGGTTAGCAACCATTAGAATTAAAAAAAGAAAAAAAAGAAAAAAAAAAGATCAGAATAAGGCATATCTAGCTAGCAGAGATAGTAAACTAGGTCGGCAGTTCTTAGCACGGTGTTTCTGGAGTGAGTGAGTAATGTGAAACAATCCATAACATATAAAATTTTGAAAGTTACAGTTCACTAGGTAACAAGTAGCTTATCAAAGTATTACAATTAAATTTCACATGCGTATGTAACAAAATGATAAGTCTATTCAAGAATTATGTTGATTTACTTGAAAAACCTAGCACCTACTTTTTAACTTTTAGAATTTTGTGCTATGTTGATTGGTACTAGGATGTGCGTTAATCAACCTTTTTTTTCTCTCTCTCTTACTCTATAACCTGCTTTGTTAAAGTAAGCTACAACTGCAATTTTGGTTTGATGATGAGGTTTCAGAAAGGAAGCGGATTAGAGCAAAATGTTTGAAAAAAGAGGACCAGTAAATAGTATAGGCTCAGAAATGAAACGGGAGTTTGAAAGTCTAATTTGATGAAAATCCACAGAATCCATAAGTATGATAAGCCAGCAAAATAGCCTCTGTATCATACTGTATAAAAACTATAAAGAAACTTTCTTGGCATTCATGGTCAGGAATTTATGCAAGATAGAGTTCTAAGGAAGTAGAATATTGAGCATATTTTATTGTAATACACATGGCACAGAGTGAACAGGGTGTATTTTTATAAACCCTCTCTTCATTTTGATGGGCACATGAGTGTGATATTCAGCTGAATATACATATAACTTGCTTTCAAATTTTCATTGTTGTTATCTTTCTCTATAAAAATACTATTTATATGATTCTCATTTCATTATTGTCCTTTTTTTTTCAATTGTCATTTTCGTAGCCTTTGTTAAATCACAAAATTAGTTAAACCTAAATTTCATTCGCTTAATTTTTATTTTTTCAATTGCGTACAACGTTGACAAAGTGGGATTATTCATATTGTTAAATGCTGAAAAAAAAAAAAAAAGTTTTAGAGGGTCATAAAATATTGAAATAAGGAGTTTTTTTTAATACATCCCATTTTGGGAAACAAACTCTTTTCAGAAGGAAGATACTCATTTTCTTCATATTCATTATTCTGTCAGAACATATAGCAAATTTCATTACGATTAATCATCAAGACTTTCACACACCCATTTATTTTATCAGTTAAAGATAAAGTAATGGTACCACTTCTCCTGTGCTTTATCAATTTCTTTTTTTAATGACATTCAGTTGAAGTCCTTGATATTTCATTCTGATGTGGATCCAAACCAGACGTAATCAGTTATAGTTATATTACATCAAAATTAATTAAATATACAGAACTTCCACCAAACATATAAGTGATAGCTAGTTTAGGTCTAAAACTAGAGCAAATAATAAAATCAGAAGTTCAAGAAACCTGCCAAATATACCGAACATAATGGTTTGTAATTTTTCAAATAGGTTTGTGAGTGAAAGCCTCTTTGTTATTATTTAAGATTTTATATTTCAAGCTCAGCACAGAATTGGGTTAAGGTTGGAACATTGCCTGATCACGGCAAATATTTGGCAGAGGAGTTTGTATTAAGATAAGGTTGTAAAAGACAGCGTTACTTGTCAATTTGTTTTCAAGTAGGAATACTTGTAAAAAAAAGAATACTTGATTACGGTTATTAGAATGACTTAATTGGAAGTGATTTGATAGAGTTCCAAGTGTTGGCCATAATTTTCAACATATAGAGCGAATGCATTATATTACTTTGAGGGTATTCGGTTTTTTCTCCGAAGAAATAAGAGGGATACGATTATAAGTATGTATATTATATAATTCAAGATAACTTGAAAGGATAAAAGGCAATTATTGGTTATCTGCGGTTAGCCAGGGTACAAGTAAACGTCATGACTGCCGCATTGTCTACTGTGGCAGATGGTCTGCTCCTGAAAGGTTTCTTGTGTTAGATGTGATGAACATGATGTCAATAAAGTCTTCTTCATCCGTGGGACATAACCCTACTTGGACATTCGAAGATTACTAATAGCAGTGACCTGTCTGTTTATTTATTTATTTTTTTTTTTGATTCCCCATTAACGTTGAAGAAGAGCGTAATGATGAAAGTTATGTATATATGTATATATATATATATATATATACATATATATATATACATATATATATATATATATATATGTATATATATATATATATGTATATACATATACATATATATATATATATATATGTATATATATATATATATATATATGTGTGTGTATATATATATATATATATATATGTATATATATAAATATGTATGTGTGTATATATATATATATATATATACATATATATATATATATATATAAATATATATATATATATATATATAAACATTTATATATATATATATATATATATATAATGCGTGTATGTGCGTGTGTGTGTTTGTGTGTATATGTGTAATTGTGTGTTTATAAACCTCTACCCTCATATTCTAATATTGGATTTATTTGCCTTTACCAATGAGTACTCAAAAGGAAATTCCTTTAATGATAAGTAGACTACTTCTAACTGGCCTATGATTCCGAAAATATCTGTACAGACATTCAAACTATCAAAAAATATGTATTTTTTTTTTCTTTTTTGACTCAGCCCTACATACTCCTCTCTGGTTCAGACATTTGTATCTAAAGTAGAAATCAATTAATACCCATCATGCTACGCGTTTTCTGCTTGCAATGCGTGGATATGTATGAGGATTTTATCGTGAACACATTTTTATTTCATTTTCAAATATAAAGCCATAAACTGATCTGTATATCGAATTTACGTAATATTTGAAATAAGTAACAAAACATAAACCAAATTTAGAGTATAGAATGTTCTTCATTCTGGGCCAGGATTCGATAATAACATCTAGAAGTGAAACAATTTTTGAGAAGTGTGACATGTTGGTAACAAGATATAATTTCATTTCAACTCTGTTTTGCGTATTTTTGTCAAATTTGGGTCTTTCTAGGTAGAATATAATTTTGGAAATGGATACTTAAGGGTAGAAGATACTTTTTAGCATTCTACGGGTTGCAAGTGTGCAAGGGCCAGGCAATCTCAAAAAAGAAAATAAAAATAGCTATGGTTAGTAGCTCCTCTATGAGAGTAACTTTCCAAAACTATACCATAGTCTCTTTACCATGGTCTTCCACTAACCTTGGGTAGAGTTCTCTTGCTTAAGAACACTATTCTATCTTATTTTTCTTCTCTTGATTATTTTGAAGTTTTTATATTTTATTTATGAAATATCTATTCTAATATTGTTACTATTCCTAAACTGTTTATTCTATTGTTCATTACTTCTTTTGAAGTTTACTTTTCGCCTTATTCCTTATAGCTTATAGCATCCTGCATTTTCAACTTGGGTTTTACCTTAGCTAATAATAATAATAATAATAATAATAATAATAATAATAATAATAATAATAATAATAATAATAATAATAATAATAATAATAATAATAATAGATGGTCAAAGAAAAATTAAGAGATATCAATTTTACCTAGTTCCAAATCTAATATTAAATTTGGAAGGCGATATATATGATCTAATGGAAGCATACAAGAGTTAAATTAACAGTCTCATTTTTAGGCTTTATGGTGAGGGTAAAACGTTAACCCCAAAAGGGATAAAGTATAAGTTAGTTATCGCCCCCTAAGAGATATTTTCATACAATTTTCATGCATATAAATTGACAAACTATCTTATATCTGATCATGAATTCACATAAACAGTTTGAAGATCATTCGTATAATGAGAGAAAATTTCATTAATTATATGTAATGAATCGGTTATTGCTCGCTGAATGTTGTTTATGCGAAAAATTAATTCCGTTGTTCCACTATAGTTCTGGCAGTCAGCGAACAAAAAAAAAAGTTTTATTTCAAAACTAAATTTTGGTCTACTTTAAAGATCAGATTTGTTTGATCATTCTCGGAGAGACCACCAAAATGGGTAATTTTTGGAAAAATTATTTTACCTATGAAATTTTAATCAAAGACTATAGATTAAACTTCTCACGTATTCTGTTAAATGTCAGTCTAAAGATGATACTCGTGATTGAAAAGAGAAAACTCTATTTTATGTATTGATAACCTGACGCGTAATGACTAGATCCTTTATTAATAACCAAAGAATTATTTAAAACGTCATCGACGATAAGTTTGAAGGTATCTCTTGAATTTGAAGTTAGTCTAAGCTACAGACTTCTTTTTACATCATGGCAGTATTAGTTTTAGAGATGAAAAGTACATGATAAAATTACTAGCCTTATAACAGATGGAAACGAAAATTTTTGGCCCTAATTTCAACTGAAATATATATATATATATATATATATATCGAAGTAGAAGTTAACCTCACCTTTGCTAAATAACCTTACTGTATTTATCAGAGTAATGTTATGGACATAACGATATTTGGTAATAAATTGCTGAAAATACTTTGAAGGGACCAAGAATGACACTTTAAAATGCCGATATCTTGAGTCGTTTAAGTAAAGGATAGATAGCTAGGTAGATAGATTTAATTATTAAAAGAGCTCTTAGGGAGGCGTTTCAATAGACTGGACAAATCACAGTTATATACAATATTAAAAGTGTGTGATTCATTTCATATACTTATTGGTAATCGTTTCGTTAATTGCTTTTATTATTTAGTAAGCCACAAGAATTTTATTTTTGCTTTGTGTTTGTTCATATTAAGATTATTAGTTCGTTTTATTTAGTCATGAGAATTAAAATTATACTTATCCACAATATATAGCCTTCTATTTCACGTAGCAATTTATTACAGGATATAATTTTTGGTTCACTTCACAAACAACCAGGTCCTAAATTTAAGCTCTCCCCGATTCAAAATTATAGACCATAACTCCATGTTAAACGATTGACTTTGATTGAAAAAAATAAAGGATAATATGGAGAAAATTGTTAAGCCAAAAGTCGTACATTATCTCTCTCTCTCTCTCTCTCTCTCTCTCTCTCTCTCTCTCTCTCTCTCTCTCTCCAATTACAAAGAAGTTTAGTTTAAGGAAAGACATGATAGATGAGGAAAAAACTTACCTGGGAAGGGTTCTCCTGAAACATAGCTTCCAAATATGCTGACGATGACATATAGGATGAAAGGTAATCTGTAGGGGCGATGAAGTCGATGCACACTGAGAGAACTTGTCCATAACGTAAGCAATAATATAGATCTTAATTTCAAGAACCACATATGTTTATAGATTGTCACT
>NC_090732.1:47844624-47854624 GCF_036898095.1 Palaemon carinicauda | reverse complement strand
TAGGAGTTTCATTGATGTGGCATTAGTAGAAGAGTTAAAATCAGTCAGCATCATCGTCAAAGAGTTGGTAGTAGGTTGGCCAGGGCACCAGCCACCCATTGAGATACTACCACTAGAGAGTTATGGGGTCTTTTGACTGGCCAGACAGTACTACATTGGATCCTTCTCTCTCTGCCCTATTCTTTACATACTCTCCTCTGTCCTCATACACCTGACAACACTGAGATTACCAAACAATTCTTCTTATTGCACTGTAATTGTTCAGTGGCCACTTTTCTCTTTACAAGGGTAGAAGATTAGATTTTTCTCTAATCTTGGGTAGTTCGATAACCTCTGTACCATGGTCTTCCACTCTCTTGGGTTAGAGTTCGCATGCTTGAGGGTACACTCGGGCTCACTGCTATATCTTATATATTTTTCTCTTCCTCTTGTTTTGTTAAAGTTTTTATAGTTTATAAGGTGATATATATCTATTTTAATATTGTTGCTCTTCTTAAGATATTTTCTTTTTCTTTTTTTCCTTTCCTCACTGAGCTATTTTCCTTGTTGGAGCCCCTGGGCTTATAGCTTCTTGCTTTTCCAACTAGGGTTGTAGCTTAGCAAATGCAAATAATAATAATAATAATAATAATAATAATAATAATAATAATAATAATAATTTTAGCGAAGAGGCGAAGGTGTTGGCAGTTGATCACTCCGTGGTCACCAATGTGGAAGGCTGCGACTATATCTTAACAAAAATAAGGGCTGGACATGGCTGGTTTATCAATACATCATAACAAGATTATAGAAATGGTTGACGATAACAATGACATAAAACCTTTAACAAAATGAAACAAGCAAATGCAAGCTTATATAGGGTTTTCAATTATCAATGCAGGAGAGAGAGAGAGAGAGAGAGAGAGAGAGAGAGAGAGAGAGAGAGAGAGAGAGAGAGAGAGAGAGAGAGAGAGAGAGATTACATAATGTTTACGAGTGTATCAAACACACGTGCCTTACAAACCCATTCAGTTGATCCCTTTGTCCATCTAATATCTGTCACTGTCCTTAGGCGTTCTGCTCATGTCAGTTTCTTTAATTTTACATGCTAGAATATCTTCCACTTTACTTTGCTGTCTAATCCATGTTGCTCTTTTTCTGTCTCTTTGTGTTATCCCCACCATTATTCACTTCATATCTCGTTGAGTTATAACCAACGTGTGTTCTGAACTTTTAGTAATGTTCAGAGTTTCAGACGCATAAGTAAATACTGTTAGGGCCATCTAACTAAATACAATTCCTATTAGAATATATAGCCTGTTACTTTTAATAATTTTATTTTTGTTTAACAAAAGCTCTCCATCCTATGTTTATCCTTCTTTTAAATTTACTTTCATGATATGGAGAAGTAATTACTGCCTGTCCTAAGTATATATATTTCCTAACAATCTCTAGAGGTTCATCCATAACCGTTATTTTTTGTCTACAGTTTCACTGAATATTATCTCATATTCCTTTTGAGTCCTATCTTTATGCTCTCTTTATTCAAATCTTCTATCGTCTTTTGCTATTTTTCTACAATTCCCCATGTAGAACTATGTCATTTGCAAATCGTATGGTGTTAACGTATTCCCATGCATGTTAATTTCTTCATTTGCCTAGTCTAGATTTTCAAAAACTTCCTTTCTTAATCGGAATTTTCTAACTATATTTATGTAGTTGTAGGATTCTTGTACCTCCGGTATAGATATCTTCAAATATACTAACGTAAGATTAAGCTAGTCCTTGTCTTAGAAGTGCTTTCATTACTGCCAAAGTTAAGGGATTCAAAATCTTTATCATAGGCTATAAATATCCTATATAGAGGTTTGTTATACTCTGTTAATTTTTCCATTAGTTGATTAATTATATGGATATGGTCAGTTTTTTTTTAATGCCACTTTTAAAGCTTGCGTCCTCTCTTAGTTGACTTTAGTTTTTTCTCTAATCGGCCTTACGAATATTAGTATTAAACCGAATAGAAATTTTGTGTGCATTACTGGGCGTAATTTTTCAGGTCTTTTGTGTCTTTCTTTTTTCCGGGAATTAGTATAATAATAAAAATTTTCCAGCATATAGGTATAGAGCATTCTTGCAGATATTTTGTGTAAAGCTCACTGAGTTTAACTTTTATGAGATCTCCATTTATTACTAAATCAAATGCTAGGATATATTCGATAGCGGCTTTACCCGTTTTCATCCCTTTTAATGTTTTCTTTACTTCTACTATCACGTTTGGTACTGGCTCAGATGTTTCATTATTTCTATTGGCGAAGTTATTTCTTATATTACTATTGTATAGAAATTTATAGAAATATTCTGCAATTTTTATCCCCCTCTCTTGATAATATTTCTATTTCCCTACTTTAAAATAAATACCTGATCATGACCTTTCCACTGACTTTTTTTTTTTTTTTTTTTTTTTAATTACCTTGATGATTCTTCCGTTGTCTAGTGTTTCCTCAATTTTTGTCTGACTGTGTTTATGAATATAACAGGTTTTTGGTTTGTTTATTCTTTTGATTCGTAGAGCTAATTTTATTTTACCTTCTTTTCCGATACTTTCTTTATTAGGTTTTAGGTGTTTTCTGATTTTGTTCAAGACCTCTTCCACTTATATCTTGGGCTGATTTCATTGCAAATTTTGTTACCTTACTTTTTTATATATTCTTTAATTACTTTCATTTTATTATATAGCTGGGAGTACCAATTTTGTATTGCTCTACTAAGCTTGTCAGATTTTTGTCTTATTACAAAAGTGTTTATTTCCTATCCTCTATTTCTTTTTTCTTTTATCGAGACAAATATTACTTCTCACCCTTTTATGGACGTTTTTCCATAAGTTGTTTATTTAATTAAGTTTTACTTTTTCACTGTGAATAGAATCTATTTTGTATTTTGTTTCTCCATTTGGGCTGCTACGTCTCCATTTTCTATTTAATTTTATAAATAGGGGTGTATATTATTTTTAGATTATTACTTTCAGAAAATAGGACATGCATACCTCTTCTGTCATTTCTTGTGCCTACACCAAATCTATCTACTGTTGAATCTCCTCTCTTCTTTTGACATACTTTAGTATTGAAATAACCCAAAACAACTGTAAATTGAATCTTAGGTTTCTTTTTCGGAGGTATTTGCAGAGGTTATATAAATATATTTCTTCCTCTGTATGAGTTTGATAATCTATCCCACAATTATATCACTGGTACTATAAAATTCTAAAGAAAAACCACTTAATTTACTTTGTTTCTTCATGTTCTCTGAGGCAAATTGTAATACCATATTTTAAATCTAAAGAGGATTCCCCAGTTCTTCTAATTTCCCACAGTACTGTTATATCTTAATATGTTTGTTTCATTTGTTCTAATAGCATAGCAAGATCTTCCCTAGACACGGTAATACCATTGTACGTTGAGATGTTCAGTTTTCAAGGGTTGCCCGTTCCTGTCGAGAGATTTATAGCTCCCTGTGCAGTGGGACGTCTGTGTTTTGGTCTTTCTATGCCAGTCTATACCTGCAAATGTTCTTAGCTCATTAATTTATCCTCTTCTCTTTCTCCCTGTGTTTACCCCGTACAATCTCTAAGGACACATTCTGTTAGTCTTTTTGTACTTTTATTTTTTGTTATTCTCATTAAATGTCCTGCCCATGACCATTTCTTTTTCTTACTTATTAGGATATCCTCTACTTTAGTTTACTCCCGTATCCATGATGCCCTTTTTATTCTTTTGGTTTTATTCGCATATTTATTTTTTTCAGCTGTAACTAGCTTATATTCTAATACTTTAGTATGGATCTGAGTTTCTGATGTAAAAGGTGATACTAGAAGGACCACCTGATTAAATACTTTTCTTTTAAGAAAAACTGGCATTTTACACATCATAAGCTCTTTTTGTTTACCAAAAGCAATTCATCTACCTGGGGAAATGCTTACTGTTAGTCCTAAGTGTACATACTGAATAACTATCTCTAGAGGTTCGTCCATAACACTAATTTGTTGTCTCTTTGCATTCTCATTGAATATAATTTTTTGTCTCTACATAAACAAGTTAAGATTTCCAGATGACATAGAAAAGAATACTGTAAAATTTGAATAGAGAATACATACTGTGTTTATATATATATATATATATATATATATATATATATATATATATATATATATATATATATATATATAATATATATATATATATATATATATATATATATATATATATATATATATATTTATATGTATATATATATATATATATATATATATATATATATATATATATGTATATATATATACATATATATATGTATATATATAAATTTATTTTTATATACATATATATAATCATATATAAATGCGTGTACATATATATAAAGATATATATAAATATATATATATATATATATATATATATATATATATATATATATATATATATATATATATATATTTATATATATATATGAATATATATATATATACATATATATATATATATATATATATATATATATATATATATATATATATATATATATATATATATATATATATGTATATATATATATATATATATATGCATATATTCATATATACATGCGTGTGTCTTTTTGTATGTAACTAAACGTGTGTGATTGCTATATATATATACACACACACACATATATATATATATATATATATATATATATATATATATATATATATATATATATATATATATATATATATATGTGTGTGTGTGTGTCTATATATATAAATGTATTTATATATACATATATATAATTATATATAAATGCTTGTACATATATATAAAGATATACACACACACGCATACACACACACACACACACACACACACACACACACATATATATATATATATATATATATATATATATATATATATATATATATATATATATATATATATATATATATATGGGTGTGTGTGTTTATAGATATATATATATATATATATATATATATATATATATATATATATATATATATATATATATATATATATATATATATATATATATATATAAAACATCGTGTTCAAACAGAAATAAATTTCTACCTCATAGTTGGGATCAAACGCTGGCCCCTTCTAATGAAAGGCAATTTCGAAACCAACCATGCCACGAGAGGCCATTAAAAGAAATCGGAACCTAACACTAGTCAGCTGTTAAGGATTTACCTAGCGAGACATCAGTCTCTTACCAGCGAGTTTTACCCGACTTCCTGGCCCACCACGTGACACAATTGGTAGTAATTTATTCAAATTACCCCTAATGAATCAATATGGATAAATATCAACACAACATTGTGTTCAAATAGAAATAAATTTCTACCTCATACTTGGGATCGAACGCTGGCCCCTTCTAATGAAAGGCCAGGTCGAAACCAACCATGCCATGAAAGGCCATTAAAAGAAATCGGAACCTAACGCTACCCAGCTGTAAAGGATTCACCTGGCGAGACATCAGTCTCTTACCAGTGAGTTTTACCCGACTTCCCGGCCCACCACGTGAGGTATGAAGTAGAAATTTAGTTCTATTTGAACACGATGTTGTGTTGATATTTATCCATATTGACTCAATATGGGTAATTTGAATAAATTACTACCAATTGTGTCACGTGGTGGGTCGGGAAGTCAGGTAAAACTCACAGGTAAGAGACTGATGTCTCGCCAGGTAAATCCTTAACAGCTGGGTAGCGTTAGGTTCCGATTCCTTTTAATGGCCTCTCGTGGCATGGTTGGTTTCGACCTGGCCTTTCATTAGAAGGGGCCAGCGTTCGATCCCAAGTATGAGGTAGAAATTTATTTCTATTTGGCCACGATGTTTGTTGATATTTATTCATATTGACTCATTAGGGGTGATTTGAATAAATTACTACCAATTGTGTCACGTGGTGGGCCGGGATGTCGGGTAAAACTCACTGGTAAGAGACTGATGTCTCGCCAGGTAAATCCTTAACAGCTGGGTAGCGTTAGGTTCTGATTTCTTTTAATGGCCTCTCGTGGCATGATTGGTTTCGACCTGGCCTTTCATTAGAAGGGACTAGCGTTCGATCCCAAGTATGAGGTAGAATTTTATTTCTAATTGATCACGATGTTGTGTTGATATTTATCCATATTGACTCATTAGGGGTAATTTGAATAAATTACTACCAGTTGTGTCACGTGGTGGGCCGGGAAGTCGGGTAAAACTCGCTGGTAAGAGACTGATGTCTCGCCAGGTAAATCCTTAACAGCTGGGTAGCGTTAGGTTCCGATTTCTTTTAATGGCCTCTCGTGGCATGGTTGGTTTCGACCTGGCCTTTCATTAGAAGGGGTCAGTGTTCGATCCCAAGTATGAGGTAGAAATTTATTTCTATTTGAACACGATGTTGTGTTGATATTTATCCATATTGACTCATTAGGGGTAATTTGAATAAATTACTACCAATTGTGTCACGTGGTGGGCCGGGAAGTCGGGTAAAACTCGCTGGTAAGAGACTGATGTCTCGCCAAGTAAATCTTTAACAGATGGGTAGCGTTAGGTTCCGATTTCTTTTAATGGCCTCTCGTGGCATGGTTTGTTTCCACCTGGCCTTTCATTAGAAGGGGCCAGCGTTCGATCGCAAGTATGAGGTAGAAATTTATTTCTGTTTGAACACGATGTTTTATACATATATATATATATATATATATATATATATATATATATATATTTATATATATATACATATATATATATATCTATATATATATATATATATATATATATATATATATATATATATATATATATATATATATATATATATATATATATATATACGTGCGTGTGTTTTTATGTATGTAACTAAACGTGTGTGATTGCTGTATATATACACACACACACACATATATATATATATATATATATATATATATATATATATATATATATATATATATATATATATATATATATATATGTATATATATATATATATATATATATATATATATATATATATATATATATATATATATATATATATATATATATTGTGTGTGTGTGTGTGTGTGTATATATATATAAATTTATTTATATATACATATATATAATTATATATAAATGCTTGTACATATATATAAAGATATACACACACACACACACACACACACATATATATATATATATATATATATATATATATATATATATATATATATATATATATATATATATATATATATATATATATATATATATATATGGGCGTGTGTGTTATATATATATATATATATATATATATATATATATATATATATATATATATATATATATATATATATATATATATATACATAATATATATATATATATATATATATATATATATATATATATATATATATATATGTATAAAACATCTTGTTCGATCAGAAATAAATTTCTAATGAAAGGCCAGGTCGAAACCAACCATGCCACGAGAGGCCATTAAAAAAAATCAGAACCTAACACTAGTCAGCTGTTGGGGATTTACCTGGCGAGACATCAGTGTCCTACCCATATTGAGTCAATATGGATAAATATCAACACAACATCGTGTTCAAATAGAACTAAATTTCTACTTCATACCTCATGTGGTGGGCCGGGAAGTCGGGTAAAACTCACTGGTAAGAGACTGATGTCTCGCCAGGTGAATCCTTTACAGGTAGGTAGCTTTAGGTTCCAATTCCTTTTAATGGCCTTTCATGGCATGGTTGGTTTCGACCTGGCCTTTCACTAGAAGGGGCCAGCGTTCGATCCCAAGTATGAGGTAGAAATTTATTTCTATTTGAACACGATGTTGTGTTGATATTTATTCATATTGACTCATTAGGGGTAATTTGAATAAATTACTACCAATTTTGTCACTTGGTTGGCCAGGACGTCGGGTAAAACTCGCTGGTAAGAGACTGATGTCTCACCAAGTAAATCCTTAACAGCTGACTAGTGTTAGGTTCTTATTTCTTTTAATGGCCTCTCATGGCATGGTTGGTTTCGACCTGGCCTTTCATTAGAAGGGGCCAGCGTTCGATCCCAAGTATGAGGTAGAAATTTATATATATATATATATATATATATATATATATATATATATATATATATATATATATATATATATATATTCATGTATATATATATATATATATATATATATATATATATATATATATATATATATATATATATATATATATGCGTGTGTATATATATACTAAGAATACTATAGAGAACTGCAAAGTGTAATAGATGAGATCCAAGAGAGGGATATGAAAGCTGTAATTGGTGACTTCAATGCTGAAGTTGGAAGTAATAATGAAGGTATAGAGAACGTGATGGTTGTTGAGGGTCTCGGAGAATGTGCAAATGAAAATCAAGTGCCTTTAATAAGAGTCTGTACAACAGACACTCTTGTCATTTGATGTACTCTTTTCCAGCACGAGGACATCCGCATATATACATAGACTTCACAAATGTGAAAATTACAAAAAAATGAAATAGATCACATGGCCATTCATAAAGAAAGGAGGACTCTGAGAAACCTAAAAAGCTATATAGGTGGAGATATTAGTAGTGATTACCAGTTCGTTATGGCCACACTGAAATTCACCAAACGCACCCAACATAAATGTAAATAAAATGCCTTGGATGGATACAAGCAAGCTTTTGGAAGATGAGCATAGAGAAACATTTACAATTGAGTATAGGAATCGATTTGCAGTATTAAAGACTTTGAGAGTGAAGGAGCACACAATTAATATAGAATGGTCTTATATTAAGAATATATATCAGTCAGTTGATAGCGAAGTTTTGCGACATGTAGTTACAAAGAGAATACCATGGATATCAAATGATACTTGGGATACTATAAAAAAAAAAGGAGACAAAGACAGAAATGAATTGCTGACAGTCCACGAGGAAGTAATGAAAATTACAAGGTAGAGATACTTAACTATCGATAGTGAAGTCGAAAGAAAGGCCAGGAATAAGTGAAGAGAATATTCACACAAGAATGCAAATGAGGGTGAGAAAGCTATGAATACAGGGAATGGCTCTGGGGTAAGAATCACATATAGAATTAATAACTAAATCTCTATGGGGCAAAGAAGAAAAATAAATTTACCCATCAAAAAGAGAGATGAGTCTGTTATAACACCAGAGAATGTAGATAGGCAACGTTTGATGGAACACTTTACTGAACCAATAAATAGGAGATTCGAAGGGAATAATTTTATTATTATACCTAAAGCTGATGAATATATCCATATAGACAATCTCTCAAAACAACGATTTAAGGTAAAAAAACTCTTAGATCCATATTCTTGTGGGCAATATCTCAAAACGTAAGATTACAGAAAAAACTCAATTATTACTAGCATATTCAGGAAGCCAATCTTTCAAATAACCAGACTTCAGGTAAAATGAAATGCTCAACTCTCACTACCCTATTCACTCAGGTAATTTCTCAAAAAATAAAACTAGAGAAAAAAATCCAACTCTCACTACCCCATTCAAAAAGCCTGTCTTTCAAAACACAATGCTGTAGAGGGAAACAAACAACCAACTGTAACTACTACACTGATACAGGTATTCTATCAGAATGCTAGGCTCTAAAAACCTAAACTATCACACTCACATTCGTACAGGCAGTCTCTCAAAACACAGCTCTGGGTAAATTAGAAATCAAATGGCATTATTACATTCATACGGACAATCTTTATACAAGCATGGTTCTAGAGAAAATAAAAAAATTTAACTTTCACTACCACAACCATACAGCTTATTTGTAAAAACACAAGCCTTTAGAACTAAAAAAAAAAAATACTTATTTCTTAATTACACATCTTCCAAAAGGTAAGGCTCTAGATAAAAAAAAAAAAAAAAAAACTCAATCTTCACTACTACACTTATACAACTGAGCAATCACTACCCTATTCATAAAGGTAAACTCTCA
>NC_090732.1:47815185-47827685 GCF_036898095.1 Palaemon carinicauda | reverse complement strand
CATATAACACTGACTGCATGTTGTAGGACATATACACCAACCTCACAACAAGCCTGGGCAACGAAGATGTCACCCACCACCTACCCATTCAACTCAACGCCCGTGCCACAACCAATGCCTACTACAATCACTGGATGACACCTCTTTCTTTCACTTGTGCTACAACCACTCCAAATATGAAGCTGCGGCTAAGAAATATGCTATCTGATCTTGTTGGTTAAAAAACGTGTAAATAGACTACATTGACTAATCTATTCTTTTTGCTTGATTCAGGACCTAATGGGCACTTTGTAGCAGATACTGATGCCAGTTATTCTTTTCTGCCTTGTTCCCCCGTAAAGGCGTGACCCATCATCCAAAAACCGCTAATGTTCTCCTGACGACCGTCAATATATCTGTGATCACCACCCACAGCCATGAGATGCTGACACTGTAGTTTGAGAGCACCAAGTTCCAGAGGAGTTTTATCATTGCTGATTTTACTCTGCCTCTTATCTGAACCACACGTGTTTCACACTCATACATTGTAACAGTATTTTATTGTTTCATTGTATATTGGGGTCTACACCTTTCTTTCAACATAACTTGGTTGAAGCTGTTATTGATATTATTATTATTATTTGCTAAGCTACAAAAAAAAAAAAAGATGCTATAAGCCCGAGGGGCTCCAACTGGACATAAAGCCCAGGGAGGAAAGGAAACAAGGAAGAATGAAATATTTTAAGAACAGAAACAACATTTGAATAAATAGATCCTATATAAACTATATAAACTTTAACAAAATGATAGGAAGAGAAATCAGATAGAATAGTGTGCCCGAGTGTACCCTTAAGCAAAAGAACTCTAACCCAAGAGACAGTGGCAGACTATGGTACAGAGGCTATGGAACTATCCTAGACCAGAGAACAATGGTTTGATCTTGTAGTATCCTTCTAGAAGATATGCTTACCATACCTAAAGAGTCTCTTCTACCCTTACCAAGAGGAAAGTAGCCCTGAACAATTTCAGTGCAGTGTTAACCCCGTGGGTGAAGAATAATTGTTAATCCCAGTGTTATCAGGTGTATGCGAACAGAGGAAAATCTGTAAGAAATAAGCCAGAATATTCGGTGTATGGGTATGCAAAGTAGAGAGAAGGATCCAATATAGTACTGTCTGGCTAGTTAAAGGACCCCATAACTCTAGCGGTAGTATCTCAATGGTGGTAAGGACCTAGCCAACCTACTTGTATTATTCTGTTTTAATTTTTTGATCTTCTTATACAGATACTGTCGTATAAAAATCTTGCAGTCTGTTGAAATAAAGTTAGTTGCATTCACCTTATCTTTCAGTTATCACCTAACTGATGTTACACACATTGGTGACAAGCAGAGTATCCGGTCCCTCCCGTCCGCCCCCTCCCTGCCGTGCTCTACTGTTTGAAGATGCCGCCAACTGAACCTGCCTTTACGGCACACGTGGCCTCAATGAAAGTACCGCCCTTCGCAATCAGAAGCGTTTGCCTAGTTCCAGTGTCCTGAAGTCTCATTTTGCATCAAGGGCATGACTCGGTCAAGCACCAAAGTAGATCACATTCTCATGGCAATACCCAGAGACACATTCCCGGAATTCTCCAATTGGCTGTGAGAACTAGGAGACATCACAGAAACGTACGACAACCTCAAATCAAACATCCTGGAGCAGTACCTACCATCACTGGCCACTCTCATACCAAATCTTTTTCAGCTCCCAACAACCATTGGTGGGCCAAAAGGCTTTGCTCACACTATGGGAAATGACCAGTATTGATCACCAGTGACATGTTACAGACAGCTCTCCTTGTGAAGTGAATCTACTCCGTGTCCTTTGGGTAGGGCGCTTGACCGAACCTGTACGTGTTTCCATCCTTGAAGTCTATATTTTGCCTATGAAGGACCTCAGAACCAAAGTCAATGTTCTAATGGACAGCCACTTCACCACTTTCAAGACCTCCATTAACGCCTCAACTCCTAATGAAATGGACTACTATTCAACATCGACCAAAGCTGACGTGCGGTAGGACACAGACGCCCACCCCATGAAGTGCTTTTGTGGAAACAAAGCCACCCACCACGAACATAAAGCACCCCTCTCATATGACTGAACCAACGACCACTTCAGCCACATACTGAAAAACATCAGCTGTAGTTCATTTATTACCACTCCAAATTTGAGGCTGGTTTGAAAACATATATAAATGTGTAAGTAGGCCATCACTTGTGGCGGTGGCTTCCCCTTCCCCAATATTTACTTTTTACATGATGTATGTACAGGTATAGGATTTTTGGTAGACAGGGGTGCTTCCCATTTTCTTCTTCATAGACCACTCTCCTGGACACGATGTAGTCTGCCTTAGTCCACCTGGTAGCTGCCAACAGATCTGCAATATCCACCAAGGGTTATGAGAACCTCACATTAGGAAGCGTCATATATTACTAGAAGTTTCGCATTGCTGATGCCACCTTGCCAGTCCTCGGAGTGGATTTTCCCTCACATTATCATGTCCTGGTTGATGCCGCTCACTGACGGCTAGTCAACACAGATTCTTACTAGTCCACACCTCTTTAACCGGGCCCCCGGTTACACCTTCGCTTTCCACATCAGTGCAGCCATGGATGCCTAAGCCCACCTCCTCACGTCGTACCCAGAAGTTTTCCCTCCCCAACGTGGTATTTGTCACCATATCAAGACAACAGGCCCCAGTGTTCATCAGATGTAGGCATCTGGAAGCGGATGGTTTGGCATCCCCCCGCAAACAAATTTGTCAAAATGGAAGAAATGGGCCTTTGCCAAAAGGCTTCCAGCATATGGTTATCACCTTTATAAATCGTTTAGAAGAAAGATGGCTCCCTGCGTCTGTTTGGGGATTACAGGCGTTTGAGCATGCAGACAGAACCGATCCCTACCAAAAACTGCTGACGTTACTTCCTACTTGCACAAAGCAAAAGTTTTCTCCATACTCGACCTCCTGATGTGGTGTTATCAGGTGCCTATGAACCCAGAAGATATCCCCAATACAGCCATCAAAACCACTTTAAGTACACACACCTTTATTTACTCTTGTTTGGGCCTTCATGTGTTTGTTATGATGGACTACATACGTGTGTTCTCTGCCTCCAAAGAGAAGCACCTCTGGTGCCTATGCATCGTTCTCGACCTCCTACAACAGAATGGCCTTGTATTCTGGTACGACAAATGTACCTTAGACTTCAGCGAAGTATCGTTATTAGGGCAATTCATCACTCCTGAAGGAGTCCAACCCCTCCTTGAGAGGATAGTAGTATTCAGAACTTCCCTACACCCTCAACCATCAAAACACTGCAAGAATTCTTGGACATGATCAACTATTATTATCATATCATCCCAGCCATCACCTCCCCTTTTGCCCACCAACGTATATCACAAGCACAAGCCAAAAGACTTCAAGAAGCAGCCTTCATCAATGCAAAAGGTACTGTATCAACCATTGCTGCTCTCACTTTTCCCGTGTTACATACACCTCTCCTTCTCTCCACTGATGCCAGTGTCGTCGATATTGGTGCAGAACTTTTGCAGGTGATCAACGGCTCACCCCGCCCATTGTCATAATCCGTGTACTCTAACTTTGACCGAGAATTCCTAATGGTACACTTTCATCACTTCTTAGAAGGTACGCTCTTCATCATTCGCACGGACAACACAACTCTTTTGCATGCCTTCACTTGACAGTCCGATGCCTGTACTAACCTTCAATGCTGACATCTCTCAACTATGGCTGAATACAATTGCACCCTTCAACTTGTCCCTTAGAAAATAGATCCTGTTGTCGATGCCCTGTCAAAAATCCCAATAGCTGCCATTCCACTGGAAATGGATTAATTTAACTTTGTAGAAGCCAAACAAAAAGATTTAAAGTACCAAGCTTTGAGGACATCGCGCAGTACCCTCCATTGGGAAGACATCCCTCTCGACAACTGCAAGGTCACCCTTCTCTGTGACGTTAACAATGGTAGACCTAGGCCATGGATGCCTGCTCTCATGCAACAAAAGGTGTTTGGTTTCCTTCATGGCCTTCCACAGCTCTTGTACCAATCTATTTCACAGCTACTGAAGATGAAGTTCACTTGGCCCAGTATTACTGAGGATGCTAAGGATTGGATCTTCGCCTTACTTCATGCCAAACTTCGACACACGATTCAAGAGTGGGCACCTTTCATCAACTTCAGCAGCATTTTTCAAACATTCACTATGACGAAGTACAGAAGGTTCCCTAACCACATGAAAAGGACACTGTTACCTCCTTATCATCATTGACTGCTACACTTGTTGGCCTGAGCCATTCCCATGGAAACTACCAGATCCACATCGTGTAGATCTGCCTCACTCTCAGGATGGTTAGCAAGATTTGGTATACCTAAGCTTACTACTTCTGACAGGGTTACCACTTTCACCTCTCAATTATGGACCTTATTATCAAATCTCCTGGAAATCACCCTACTCCAGACAACTGCCTACAACCCTGCTGCCAATGGAATGGTTGAACGTTGTCACCTCACCCTCAAAGTAGCATTGAGGTCCTGCTGCAAGGATTCCATCTGGTTTATCCACCTTTCCCATGTCTCCCTGGGACTAAGGCCCACTCCCAAGGCTGCCCTGGATGTATCAGAAGCTGAAATGGTATATGGTGACCCATTGGTCCTCATTGCTTAAATATTTCCGTGTGCATCCTCCTCTGATAATCCCCAGTGCCTATGTCACGTTTTGGCAAAATTTACACCATGCTGCCAGACTTACAAGCTCCCTGCTAAGCAATACATTGCGAATGATCTGCACTAAGCAGCATACGTTTCCTGCGCAACGACACTAGCAAGCCACCGATAATGACCCTTTACACTTGCCCTTTCCTTGTGATCCATCATACGCTGAAAGCTTATTGCATCAACATTCGTGGCCTAGAAGACTGGGTCTCTATTGAGCCCCTAAAACCTGAATATTGCAAGGCAAGCTCATATACAGTATTCCTCTCTAGAGCAGGGTGCCCTATTTCACATGTGATCTTTTACAGGTGGGCCATGTACCTTACGTGATTCATATACAATTGTACACTGTAATGGATCTAATTTCTGATTTTTTCACTTGCCCATCCCTGCACTGTTAATAGACTAACCTGTGTTATCATGTTGGGTCATGCCTCATCAAGTTTGAATTTATGTGACACCCATACTTGTAAGTCGCTGTATATAAACTCGATGATTGTTTAATAGAATCCGTTGCATTCACCTCACCTATTAATTACAATCTAACTGCTCGCTCACACAATAAGCCTCCTTAAAGGCAAAATGTGTTTCATGGGTGACAAAGAAGTTCAATCCTCTGAATTCAGAGATATTACAACGATAAACCTCAGTAATACTTCATTATTGTGGCCAAACTTTAAATGATGGAAAACTTCTTACAAGACTCATTATTAGAGACTGGATATTGTAGTGTTGGTGAACAGTTTGCACCCATAGAGTTCAAAGACATTAGAAAAATATGCTATGCGTTATGACGGTCCTACAATAAAAGTGCATTCTATCAAATACAATAGACCAGACATTGTATTGATATCTTCAGTAGAATTGGTAATTAGATCAAAGCAAGGATAATAAATGAAGGTCATTGAGGTGATGGAAGGCAAAATTCCTACAAAATAGCAAACTTCATGTAAAAAAGACACTAAAACCGAACTGATAAAATTACTGGCTGTTGTGATAGTACGCAGAACCCTACCAAATGTGGTCATTGGAAAAAAGGAAAAAGATGTTGTCAGCTACTACATTATCAATCTGGCTCAGGAAGTGGGTGGGGCTATGAAGAAGCTGACATGCAGATCTTGTGCATGCCAGGCATACAACAGGTAGCAAAGTTAGCAACATAGAATTGACATTATTGCAGTCAATGTTATAAAGGCATTTCAGATCTAGGTCTGCGGAAGTTTTGGGTTACCTTTAGCTAAGGACAAAACCTGAGATCAGTTCCTGAATGTGACTGATGTTACACTCAGATAAGAACAGGATTGCCTGTCTCCCATGTCTTCACAGGCTGTGATGTTGTTATAGTACGTCAAGCAGAATTGCATACCCCTGCCAACTGGGGCTGAACCTAAAAGAGAAATGTTTAAGGAGTTCTCACCCTTTGCAGAGAGTTGCCAGTAGATGACCAATTGTGGCTGCAAGTCAGAATACTGAAGTTGATGCAAAGGATTCTTCTTTGGCGTGACATGCACATCGCTGTACAGCTGCAGATACAAAGTTTATATGCATTGTAGTATCATCCCCGAGGTAGCAAGAAAATATGTTGCAAACAAGCATACAACTACTACCTATATATACATCAAACCCTTGGGGCCTATGATATGGGCACTTTTCCCCATAATTATGATTTGTGGCCTGATATTGTTGGGCATTGTAGATAGTTCAAAATTTGCATTCTATATAGTGAAAAATGTTATGATTTTAAACCAATATTGGAAAATTTTACAATTTAAATTGTCATATGTATTTTTTTTTATATATTTAATGGCGTCCATAAGGAAAAATAGCCACCGTGCTAAATTTCCCAGAGGCTAACTGGTTTTATCAAAAGTGCAATTATGTGTGTTCATTATTATGATTATTATTATTATTATTATTATTATTATTATTATTATTATTATTACCCAATCTACGACCATAGTTGGGAAACCAAGATGCTATAAGCCCAAGGGCTCCAATAAGGAAAAATAGCCCAGTGAGGAAAGGAAATAAGGAAATGAAAAAATGATGAGAACAAGTTAACAATAAATCATTCTAAAAACAGTAACAACGTCAAAACAGATGTGTCATAAACTATAAAAAGACTCATGTCACCCTGTTCCACATAAAAACATTTGATACAACTTTGAACTTTTGAAGTTCTACTGGTTCAAATACCTGATTAAGAAGATCATTCCTCAACTTGGTCACAGCTGGAATAAAACGTCTATAATACTGTGTAGTACTGGGCCTAATAATGGACAAGGCCCGGCTATGAGAATTAAATGCCTGCCTAGTATTACGAACAGGATAGAATTGTCCAGGGAGATCTCAATGTAAAGGATGGTCAGAGTTATGAAAAGTCTTATGCAACATGCATAATGAACTAATTGAACAACGTTACCAAAGATTAATATCTTTATCAGGAATAAAAAATCTAATAGACAGTCAGTTTCTGTCCAACAAATCAAGATAAGAATCAACATCTGAAGACCAGACAGGAGAACAATACTCAAAACAAGGTAGAATGAAACAACTAAAACACTTCTTCAGAATAGGTAGATCACCAAAAATCTTGTAAGACTTTCTCAATAAGCCAATTTTTTTGTACAATTGAAGAACACACAGACTTAATGTGTTTCTCAAAAGTAAATTCGTTGTAGAGAATCACACCCAAAACTGTAAAAGAGTCTTACAAATTTAAAGAAACATTATCAATGCTGAAATCCGGATGTTGAGGAGCCACCGACCTTGATCTACTTACAATCATACTCCGAGTTTTTTAGAATTCAAATTCATACCCCATAATTTCCCTCATGCACTAATTTTAGCTAGATCTCTATTAAGAAATTCACCAACCCCAGATCTACATTCAGGGGATGGAATTGATGCAAACAGACTAGCATCATCTGCATATGCAACAAGCTTGTTTTCTAGGATAAACCACATGTCATTTGTATATAGTATGAAAAGTAATCTGCCAAGAACACTACTCTGTGGAACACCAGATATCACATTCCTATACTCACTATGGTGCCCATCAACAACAACTCTTTGAGATCTATTACTTGAAAAATCAATAATAATGCTAAGAAACGACCCACCCTCTCCCAACTGTTTGAGTATGAAAACAAAGGCCTCATGATTAACACAGTCAAAGGCAGCAATAAAATCAAGGCTAATCATATGCACTTCCTGACCGCAATCAAGGGATTTCTGTACAGCATTGGGGATTGTAAGAAGGGCATCATATGCTCCAAGGCCTTCACGAAAACCATGCAAACAAGGGAATAGATGATTACGTTTTCAGCAAACCTTATTAACCTATTGAGACGTTTTGCCAGAAGATGTTTACAAAATTTATATAAAATAGGAGTTATGGAAATTGGGCGGTAATCAGTTGGACTTGAGCTACCACAAACATATTTACATAGAGGAGTAAAATTACCAATTCTCCAACATGTGCTAAAAGCTCCTCTTCTTGCTAACTTGCACAAGATAACAGATAACTTTGGAGCTAAGAAATCTGCAGTCTTTATAAAAACAAAAGAAAAATATAAATTTTTGTCTACACCTCCATAAGCATCAAGGTGCATCAACAGAGCTTTAATTTCACGAGATCGAAAAGCAAAACTAGTTAGTTCAAGTTTTTCATTACTCCGGTTACTGTCAAAAACATCAGCCAAAAGGGTTGCGTTTTACTTTGGACAGTATGAGACTGAGTCATCTGGTTTAAATAAAGGAGTAACTGCTGCATCTACACCAAAGAGTACAGATTTAAGGGTAGACAAGCATTTATGTTTATGAGTTGTATCAGAAATGGTTTCTTTTATGGTTAAATTGTATTCTTTTCAGTTGAGGCATAAACTCTCTGAGCAAAAGCTCTAAGCTGAGTACAGTTATTGCAGGTTAAATCTGATCTGTAATCCTTTCAAAGATGATATGCCATCTACTTCTCCAAATAAGTACACCTCCAATCATCATTGAACCACGGATCGTCCTTCACTCGGTACCTTAGCACACGAGAATGGATACGCCTATTAATTGTGTTGACTAGATTCTCATTCAAAGGGACAACAGGATCAACACTACAATATAATTATGACCAATTCAAGCACAAAAGATCATACAAAATCTCATTCCAGTCATCCTGGAATTTCATATAAGTTTTACAAGAGAATGATACATGAAGAACAGGCTGCTCAGTCTACACTAATAACGAAGTCAAGTCATGATCAGATGTCACAACTGGAGAAATAGCCTTACTAGATATAACACTAGGAGAGCCAGTGTATACGAGGTCCAAACAATTGCCAGACCTGAGAGTGGCTTCATTTATGATTTACTCACAGCTTGATTCAGGGGCAAAGTCTAAAGTTCTGAAGTCATGATGATCAGTAAGAGATATAGAACTTAACCATTCCTCTTGTGGGCATTAAAAACACCAACAAAGACAAAAGAAGCCTTTCTATTATCTTCTTGTATCTTAGCCATAATGGTAAGAAGACAGTCGAAGATAGAATCCTCCATGTCTGGAGTCCGGTAAATCGAGCAAAAATAAAAGATGTTATGCCTGCAACAAACTTTTATTACCTGAATTTCATGACATCCACAATCATAGCAGAACTTATGAGAAGCAGGGTACTCGGTCCTAATATACACTGCCATTGCCCCGGCCCTAAGGATGGCATCACGTTTCAACATTATTGGCTTCTTAACCCTGGATAGGTACGGTGGGTCGTTTGCGACCCCGAGCGTCAAAAAAAAACAGGTTTTTCTCACGTGACTCACCCCCGTGACTGAATTTGTGGGTGATCGACCTGCAGGAGGTGTCTCCCCTACACGCTCTAGTAGTGTCCAGATGTGCATTGCTGTAGCTGTACTCCTTCCCCGATTTCTGAGACGCGTCGGGGTCGTTCGCGTCCGAGTTTACCCTTCTAGGGTAGTTTGCATAATTATCAAAGTTATTACGTATTATGAAATTGTCGTAGAATGGTGCAACTTGTATAGGTTATCAGTTGTGGAAAGTCTTGGTGGATTGTTTGGCTACCATGTGCATGTTTTTTTTTTTAGTTAAAATGTCTTTCATCACCACAAGGACCATTTTACCGCGAGTGCCCCTTTTTCATTTTTTTTCATTTTTTTGCCAAGTCATTTTTCCGTAAGATATTGCCAAATAGTGTCGTAAAACTTTTGCTTGTTTACTGTTGGAAAGTGTGTCTAGATGATCTGGCTACCCATGCATGACTTTGTTTTTGTCAGATACGACGTAGTTATTGGTATATTGGGTATTTAACTGCGGTTACCAATTTCTGTTTTTTTTTTCAATATTTGTGAAAATTACTACGTAGTAAGGAATTGCCGTATATTATTCATTTTTTTTTCATGTTTATGTGTTAGAAAGTGTGCCTTGATGGTTGGGCTAACACGTGCATGTCTTTTTTTTTATCTGAGATGTCGTATATTAGAATGTCGGGCATTTTACCGCGAGTGTCCCTTTTTCATTTTTTTTCATTTTTTTGCCAAGTCATTTTTCCGTAAGATATTGCGAAATAGTGTCGTAAAACTTTTGCTTTTTTAGTGTTGGAAAATGTGTCTAGATGATCTGGCTACCCATGCGTGATTTTGTTTTTGTCAGATACGACGTAGTTATTGGTATATTGGGTGTTTAACTGCGGTTGCCAATTTCTGTTTTTTTTTCAATATTTGTAAAAATTTACTACGTAGTAAGGAATTGCCGTATATTATTGATTTTTTTTCATGTTTATGTGTTAGAAAGTGTGCCTTGATGGTTGGGCTAACACGTGCATGTCTTTTTTTTTATCTGAGATGCCGTATATTAGAATGTTGGGCATTTTTCCGCGAGTGCCCCTTATTATTTGTTTTGCATTTTTTTGCTTAGTCATGTTACCGTAAGGAATTGGCAAGTAGTGTCGCAAAACTTATATTTTTATAGTGTTGGAAAGTGTTTCTAGATGATCTGGCTACCCATGCCTATTTTTTTTTTAGCCAGATATGGCGTATATATAAGTATGTGTTCGATTTTCCTGTGATTGCCATTTTTTCGTTTTTTCCCATTTCTTTCAAAATTACTACGTACTAAGGAACTATCACAGAGTAATATTTCATTTATATGTTTATTTGTCGGAAAATATGCCTTGATGGTTTGCCTAGCACGTGGCTGAATTTTTTTTTTTTTTCTGAAATGCCGTATATTAGAATGGCCATTTTTCCACGAGTGCCCCTTTTTATTTGTTTTGCATTTTTTTGCTTAGTCATGTTACCGTAAGGAATTGGCAAGTAGTGTCGCAAAACTTATAATTTTATAGTGTTGGAAAGTGTTTCTAGATGATCTGGCTACCCATGCCTATCTTCTTTTTTTAGCCAGATATGGCGTATATATAGGTATGTGTTCGATTTTCCTGTGATTGCCATTTTTTCGTTTTTTCCCATTTCTTTCAAAATTACTACGTACTAAGGAACTATCACAGAGTAATTATTCATTTAGATGTTTATTTGTCGGAAAATTTGCCTTGATGGTTTGCCTAGCACGTGGCTGAATTTTTTTTTTCTGAAATGCCGTATATTAGAATGTTAGCCATTTTTCCGCGAGTGCCCCTTTTTATTTGTTTTGCATTTTTTTGCTTAGTCATGTTACCGTAAGGAATTGGCAAGTAGTGTCGCAAAACTTACATTTTTATAGTGTTGGAAAGTGTTTCTAGATGATCTGGCTACCCATGCCTATCTTTTTTTTTAGCCAGATATGGCGTATATATAGGTATGTGTTCGATTTTCCGGTGATTGCCATTTTTTCGTTTTTTCCCAATTCTTTCAAAATTACTACGTACTAAGGAACTATCACAGAGTAATGATTCCTCTAGATGTTTATTTGTCGGAAAATTTTGTTTACTTTTTTTTTGATTGAATATCATCAAATTTTTTTAGCTAAAATATTGTTTTACATTTTTTTTTTCGATTTTATTTCCCTTCAAAAAATTTTTTTTGGGTCAGAATTTTAATTTTATAGTCGTAAAATAATCGACAATTATCCAGCAACCCACCATACAATTTTTATGCATATCCAATAATAATTAGAATAGTAAATAACACCTTGAAATTGACATACCCTTCCTACATTTCAAGTGGCTGATTAGGGAGTCTGAGTAAGTGTGGTTGGCGGCCATTTTGTGGACATATCCGAAGCGTAAGCTGCCCTATCTATATATATTCTTGTTCCCTATAGAATTTGTGATATTTCGGTATATTTTTACCTGCATAAATATCATATTATATATTAAATATATGTATTTTTTTACGGAATTTCTAAGTACTCAAAAAATTACCTTTAGATATGGCCCCTGATATAAATGTAATTTACAAAATAATGAAGATTTTTTTACATATTTCTATTTTAGGATAACATATGTTTATTCCCTAAAAAAATTAGCCACTTCCTATTTCATTTGGGTACCCAAAAAAATTCATGAAATTTGGACAAATTTTTTTGGCCAAAAAAAGTTACCCTTTTTTTCTCATTTCAGATCTTCACCTCCATGGGTCTGACTTCATCCAAAATACATCAAGATGTGTCCTAAACATTCAAGAATCAATTCCTAAAAGGATTTGTGTATATATGTATAAACTTTTTTTTTATGAATTTTTATGTCAGGTCTTTTTTTTTCTACTTAATTTTTTAAAATATTTATAATAAATAGTTTTTCTGCAGATG
>NC_090732.1:47805185-47812685 GCF_036898095.1 Palaemon carinicauda | reverse complement strand
TATATATATATATATATATATATACATATATATATGGATGAATATCAACACAACATCGTGTTCAAATAGAAATAAATTTCTACCTCATACTTGGGATCGAACGCTAGCCCCTTCTAATGAAAGGCAAGGTCGAAACCAACCATGTCACGAGAGACCATTAAAAGAAATTGGAACCTGACGCTACATAACTGTCCGAGGATTTACCTGGCGAGACATCAGTCTCTTTCCAGCGAGTTTTACCCAATTTCCCGGCCCACCACGTGACACAATTGGTAGTAATTCATTCAAATTACCCCTAATGAGTCAAAACGGATAAATATCAACACAACATCGTGTTTAAATAAAAATAAATTTCTACCTTATACTTGGGATCGAACGCTAGCCCCTTCTAACGAAAGGCCAGATCGAAACCAACCATGTCACGAGAGACCATTAAAAGAAATTGGAACCTGACGCTACCTAGTTGTCCGAGGATTTACCTGGCGAGACATCTGTCTCTTTCCAGCGAGTTTTACCCAATTTCCCGGCCCACCACGTGACACAATTGGTAGTAATTCATTCAAATTACCCCTAATGAGTCAATATGGATAAATATCAACACAACATCGTGTTCAAATAGAAAAAAATTTCTACCTCATACTTGGGATCGAACGCTAGCCCCTTCTAATGAAAGGCCAGGTCGAAACCAACCATGTCACGAGAGACCATTAAAAGAAATTGGAACCTGACGCTACTTAGCTGTCCGAGGATTTACCTGGCGAGACATCAGTCTCTTTCCAGCGAGTTTTACCCAATTTCCAGTCCCACCACGTGACACAATTGGTAGTAATTCATTCAAATTACCCCTAAAGAGTCAATATGGATAAATATCAACACAACATCGTGTTTAAATAAAAATAAATTTCTACCTCATACTTGGGATCGAATGCTAGCCCTTCTGATGAAAGGCCAGGTCGAAACCAACCATGTCACGAGAGACCATTAAACGAAATTGGAACCTGACGCTACCTAGTTGTCCGAGGATTTACCTGGCGAGACATCAGTCTCTTTCCAGCGAGTTTTACCCAATTTTTCCGGCCCACCACTTGACACAATTGGTAGTAATTCATTCAAATTACCCCTGATGAGTCAATATGGATAAATATCAACACAACATCGTGTTCAAATAGAAAAAAATTTCTACCTCATACTTGGGATCGAACGCTAGCCCCTTCTAATGAAAGGCCAGGTCGAAACCAACCATGTCAATAGAGACCATCAAAAGAACTTAGAACCTGATGCTACTTAGCTGTCCGAGGATTTACCTGGCGAGACATCAGTCACTTTCCTGCGAGTTTTACCCAATTTTCGTGTTCAAATAGAAATAAATTTCTACCTCATACTTGGGATCGAACGCTAGCCCCTTTTAATGAAAGGCCAGGCCGAAACCAACCATGTCACGAGAAACCATTAAAAGAAATTGGAACCTAACGCTACATAGCTGTCCGAGGATTTACCTGGCGAGACATCAGTCTCTTTCCAGCGAGTTTTACCCAATTTCCCGGCCCACCAAGTGACACAATTGGTAGTAATTCATTCAAATTACCCCTAATGAGTCAATACGGATAAATATCAACTCAACATCGTGTTTAAATAAAAATAAATTTCTACCTTATACTTGGGATCGAACGCTAGCCCCTTCTAATGAAAGGCCAGATCGAAACCAACCATGTCACGAGAGACCATTAAAAGAAATTGGAACCTGACGCTACCTAGTTGTCCGAGGATTTACCTGGCGAGACATCAGTCTCTTTCCAGCGAGTTTTACCCAATTTCCCGGCCCACCACGTGACACAATTGGTAGTAATTCATTCAAATTACCCCTAATGAGTCAATATGGATAAATATCAACACAACATCGCGTTCAAATAGAAAAAAATTTCTACCTCATACTTGGGATCGAACGCTAGCCCCTTCTAATGAAAGGCCAGGTCGAAAGCAACCATGTCACGAGAGACCATTAAAAGAAATTGGAACCTGACGCTACTTAGCTGTCCGAGGATTTACCTGGCGAGACATCAGTCTCTTTCCAGCGAGTTTTACCCAATTTCCCGTCCCACCACGTGACACAATTGGTAGTAATTCATTCAAATTACCCCTAATGAGTCAATATGGATAAATATCAACACAACATCGTGTTTAAATAAAAATAAATTTCTACCTCATACTTGGGATCGAACGCTAGCCCTTTCTAATGAAAGGCCAGGTCGAAACCAACCATGTCACGAGAGACCATTAAAAGAAATTGGAACCAGATGCTACCTAGTTGTCCGAGGATTTACCTGGCGAGACATCAGTCTCTTTCCAGCGAGTTTTACCCAATTTTCCGGCCCACCACGTGACACAATTGGTAGTAATTCATTCAAATTACCCCTGATGAGTCAATATGGATAAATATCAACACAACATCGTGTTCAAATAGAAAAAAAATTCTACCTCATACTTGGGATCGAACGCTAGCCCCTTCTAATGAAAGGCCAGGTCGAAACCAACCATGTCACGAGAGACCATCAAAAGAAATTGGAACCTGATGCTACTTAGCTGTCCGAGGATTTACCTGGCGAGACATCAGTCTCTTTCCAGCTAGTTTTACCCAATTTCCCGGCCCACCACGTGACACAATTGGTAGTAATTCATTCAAATTACCCCTAATGAGTCAATATGGATAAATATCAACACAACATCGTATTCAAATAGAAATAAATTTCTACCCCATACTTGGGATCGAACGCTAGCCTTTTCTAATGAAATATACGCATATATATATATATATATATATATATATATATATATATATATATATATATATATATATATATATATATATATATATATATATATATATATATATATATATATATATATATATATATATATATATATATATATATATATATATGTATATATATATATATATATATATATATATATATATGTATATATATATATATATATATATATATATATATATATATATATATATATATATATATATATATATATATATATATATATATATATATATATACACACACGCACTCACATATTTATATATATATTGTAACATAGTTGTTATATATTTCTAAATTATTTAAGATTTTAGATGTATAAGAATAAATATAGACGTATTGTTATAAGATTAAGAATGGACTTATTATTTTCTTTCTTTAATTGTTTGTCTTTTCACTGGTGGTTATGTTAGTGTTTATAATGGACTAACGGCTGTTTTATATTTTCAAGTGGTGTGGGTTTCGTGGCTGCGCTCCTGTGAACGGATGTATGAATGGGCTTGTTGGAGGTGGGTTCCTGAGTGTGTTTCTGAGCTTCCAACCTTGAAGGGCACGACATTTGCTGTTGGAACTATATCTATTCCTCACCATTGCAGAGCTACTTTGTGAAGCTGTTTAGCTTTTCTGGATATCCTTTCTCTGCAGCACGGACCATTTATCCTGCCTGTTGTGTACTGCCCTTGGTTCAGTAAAAGCCAAGGGGACCTTTCTGTCCCAAGGTAATAATAATTATACCTGTTTAATTATCGAGATCACGACCTGTGATAATCAGCTGACGTTATTAGTGGAGCTTGTGAAAGCCTTTCAATCAAACCAGCCATCGTCAATTTGATAGGGATATTTAGTTTGTATTTGTTAGGATGTTCTTACTTTTCGTTGGCCTTCTCCTTTCTGGACCCTCTCTCCATTTAGTATGCATGTGTTGATGACCTTTCTTTAATTGTGTAATTGTTTTCTTTTGCAGGGAGTTAAGATCGAGTCTGTATGATTTATTAATATATTATTGTGGTTCAGGTGTTATTTCTGTCTAGATATTATGTATTATAATTAAGGAAATTTTTGTGGTATTTTCTTTGTCCCCTTGAGTTGACTTTGCACTCGTATTGATGTTTGGTTGCTATTCCACCTTTAGTGGACTTAGTACTGTATGATGGTGAATACTATTTGATAAGTGTAGTATTTTGTGTGGTGGTCAAAGCCAGCCATCACAAGTGGCGACCGTGACAGGATCTTTCGTTCCTGAGTATTCACCTGTGTTTGTGCAAAGTTAATTCTTGGGGGTAATTTTTTTTTTTTCAGGCTGTGTATTTTCACCTCTTTGGTGTTGTTTTATGTAAATTTAGTATTTGGTGTGAATAAGTAATCATGGTTGTTAACGTATTAGAGCTCCTTAGAGGAGAGGGATGGCAAGAGAGGTTGGCAGAGTTAAATAGGGATGATTTGGAAACTGTAGCAGAACATTTTGAATTGGAATATGATGTGTCCATAAGAAAGGGTGTATTGCTATTGCACATTTATGATTATGTAAAAACTGTAAAGAAAGGTGGGGAACAAGAGGTGAAACCTGATGAAGTAGTGTCTATATAAATTTTGGATAGGCAGATTGCCCTGAGACAAATGGAATTTGAAATGGAAAGGTTTAAGGCAGGGGAAAGAGAAAAGGAGAGGCAGCATGAGATTGCCATGAGAAACCCAGGTTCTTTTCCCCCCACCCATTCCCCAAATAGGTTAGTAACGCCTGCTATTAATTTATCGCAGGTTCTTAAATTTGTAACTAAATTTGAAGAGAATAATGTAGCAGAGTTTTTTTTTTTTTGTGTCATTTGAGAGGATTGTAGCAAGGTTGGAGTGGCCCCAAGAGTATTGGACCACTCTTATACAAAGTAAATTGGTTGGAAGAGCTCAGAGGGTATATGTAACGCTGGAGGAGGATCTATCAGCAGATTATGAGAGTGTGAAGGCTATTGTCTTGAACGCCTATGAGTTAGTTCCTGAAGCTTATAGGCAACGCTTCCGGAACTTAGAAAAATGTAGGGAACAAACTTTTGTTGAATTTGCCAGGGCGAAGGAACAGTATACTAGCGATTGGTTCAAGTCCAAGGAGGTGGGAGATTTTGAGAAATTGAAGGAGTTAATGTTGGTTGAGAAGTTTAAGAGGTGTGTCCCGGATAAACTGAAGGTCCACCTCGAAGAGTTAAAACTCGAGACCGTTCAGGAGGTAGCCATCGCTAGTGACGAATATTGCTTGTCTCATAAGAGTGAGTTAGGGGGAGTAACGACAAAGGTGAATTCTGGTTGGGTTAAGATGGGTAGGAATAATAATGCTAATCCTAATAATAATGCTATGGTGTTTAGTAGAAATAATCAGGGAAGTAATAATAATCAGGGTAATGCTAATAATAGTTTTTCTCCTAACAGAGGCAATAGGCCAAATATATACAATCCAGAGAAATTGAAAACATTGACGTGCTTCTTTTGCAATAAGAAGGGGCACGTAAAGAGTATGTGTTATGCGTTTAGAAAATCACAAAATGCTAATATTAGGCCAGTGATGGGTGTGGAAGAGAGAGAGAGAGAGAGAGAACCTACCCCAACAACATCTGCTGATCAATGACTACCTGGTTGTTTTGACAGATATTTGTCCTTCGGTAGTGTCTCCTTCGCCAATTCGTCCGAGAAAAGACGAGTGCGTATTTTGTGTGATACCGGTGCAGCTCAGTCTTTGATTCTAAGGGAGGCATTACCTTGTAATTTTGTACCGAAAAGTGGTGAATTTGTGTTATTGGCTGGTTTTCCTGATTCCGTAAAGTCGTATGCTATTGAAAATTTTAATTTAATCTGCCCTTCCTTTGCAGGGAATTTGAAATTGGCCATAGTTGATAAATTCCCGGTTAAGGAGGTTGATGTTGTGATAGGGAATGATGTGGCTATGAAGAATAATAATTGTCCGATATTGATAAACCCTGATAGTGAAGTAGCAGCAGTTACTCGTTCTAGTGCTAGAATTGTTGACGCTGCAGAGTCAGCAATTGATGTAGATTTAAGTAGTTTAGATCGTAGTGATAGCTTAGCTGTAGATCTTGGAATGTTAACGGAGAAATTAAATTGGACTACTGAAGAGCTAATCAAAGCCCAGAAAAAGGAGTTTCGGGAACTCCCTATTGAGTCAGGGGAGGTGTCTGATATGACTGGTCCCAAATTTAAGATAATTAATAATATTTTATATAGGTTGAGTAGGCCTATGGGGGTGGATAATGATGATCATGAAATTGTGAAACAGATAATGGTTCCCTTTGGTTACAGGAAGGAGTTAATGTCATTGACGCTCGAAAGTGGTTTGGCCGGCCATTTTGGAATTCATAAAACTTCTTGCAAATTGTTAGGGAATTATTATTGGCCGAAGTTGAAGGCAGATGTAAAGAAGTTTGTCAATAGTTGTGATGTGTGCCAGAGGGTCGGTAAACCCAATCAGCGGATTCCAAAATCGCCTCTATGTCCTATTCCCGTAGTTTCCGAACCTTTTAAGGAAATCATTATTGATGTGGTTGGACCATTACCGAAGACGCGTAGTGGTAATGAGTATATTTTGACAATCATGGATAGGATGTCTCGATATCCCGAGGCAATACCACTACGTACGATAAAAAGTGTTAAAATTGTAGAGGTACTAATTGACTTTTTTACCAGGTTTGGGATGCCTAAAATTATTCAATCGGATTGTGGTTCTAATTTTGTTAGCCAGTATTTCAGAGATAAAATGGCAGAGTTAAATATAAAACATGTGACCTCTTCTCCATATCATTCAGAAAGTCAGGGAGCTCTGGAGAGATTTCATCAAACCCTGAAATCTATGGTAAGGAAATATTGTTTGATTAATGGTTCTGAATGGGATAAGGAATTACCTTATTTGTTGTTCGCTTTTCATTCTGTCCCAAGTCAGTCTTTAGGATTTTCGCCTTTCAGCCTTGTGTTTGGCCATTGTGTTCGAGGTCCTCTTGATGTGGTTCGTGAGTCTTGGGAGGGAGACGTCCCTGAGGTTAATTTATTGGATTATGTGTCTAATCTAGGCTATAAATTAACCAAGGCTTGGAAATTTGCGGGTGAAAATTTATTGTGTAGCCAAAAAGAATGAAGTTCTTTTTTGATAGGAGGTCCAAGGCACGCGACTTTGCGGTAGGCGATAAAGTGTTGGTTTTGTTACCCTTCCCAGGGAATCCATTGAAAGCTTCTTTTTCAGGTCCTTGGAAAATTTTGGAAAAAGTAAGTGAAGTTAACTATTTAGTGGAGATGCCCCAAAGAAGGAAACCTTTTCAACTGTGTCATGTAAATATGTTGAAGGCTTATATGGAACGGGAGAAAGTCATTCCCGTAGCAACCATTGGGAATACGGTAGATTCTGAGAACAGTAACCATTTTTCTTTTTCAGAGGGGGAGGGTGTTGATGATAATTGTTTTAATGGATGTGAATGACGGTCGGATAATAGAAAGTCTTTGGAAAATTTTTCGGGAGTAATTTCACATTTAGGTAAGGAAGAACAAAGGTTTTTGAAAAATTTAGTATCTAATTATAAGGAATTATTTTCGGATGTACCGGGTAGGACGTCGGTCCTTGAACATGATGTAAAGGTAGGTAGCGCCACTCCTGTGAAACAATCTCCTTACAGGTTGAATC
>NC_090732.1:47795185-47797685 GCF_036898095.1 Palaemon carinicauda | reverse complement strand
CTTCATGGGAATCATTTGTTTTAGGAATAACAAACTATAATACTCATATTGCACTGTTTTCATTTGAACTTTGCTAGTAACAATCTATTATTTACAGCTCTCCACTCCCTTTAATGTCTTCTCTACTCTTGGTGCCATCTTCATTCCAACCCCTCCTCTTCCAACTAAATCTAATTTTCCAGAGTAGATCCATATCTATATATTGCCTTGGTCTAAAGTTTATTTACCAATCCCCTCACAACGTGTTTCACTTAGGGCCAAGATATCAAAACTATATTTCATAAATTCACTCTCCAATTGCTGTAACTTCCCAACCTGATTCTTGCTTCCAACATTCCAGTAATGTATTTTATATCTTACTTTAGTAATGATGAACCGGGAGATTCTTAACACCACACTGTGCCGCGACTAGGGGCCATTCTGTCATCTTCTCGTTCCAAATCTGACTGAATCCATAGAGGATTCATTGGTTGGATACATCAAACGATAGCCAGTTCCTTGTGATGTGCAGGGCCTATCTAACTAAGGCAAGTGACCCCTGCCAATCCATACGAATTTGAGTAAGGTCAATCATCAAGCATCAGGAGTGAAAGCAGAAGAGACAGTTTGTCCATTGCCTTCAACCCAATCCGTCACCCTGCTGCCAGTGACTACATCGAGATTTAAGGGGGCATTTCCTCCAAACATGAAAGCTCTCATTACTCAAGCAGGTTGCTCACCCGCTTATACTAGTATAACCGTTGGCAAACATAGGGTGCTAGGATATACCGCCTAGCATGGTAATATATCGCCTATCATATATATATATATATATATATATATATATATATATATATATATATATATATATATATATATATATATATATATATATATATATATATATATATATATATATCCATATTTATCTATATATATATATATATATATATATATATATATATATATATAAATATATATATATATATATATATATATATATATATATATATATATATACATATATATATATATATATATATATATATATATATATATATATATATATATACATATATGTATATATATATATATATATATATATATATATATATATATGTATATGTATATATATATATATATATATATATATATATATATATATATATATATATATATATATATATATATATATATATATATATATATAAATATATATACAGTGTATATATATATATATATATATATATATATATATATATATATATATATATATAGATATATATATATATATATATATATATATATATATATACACTGTATATATATATATATATATATATATATATATATATATATATATATATATATATATATATATACACTGTATATATATATATATATCTATATATATATATATATATATATATATATATATATATATATGAAAATATACATAGATATATATGAATACATATACATAGTATATATATATATATATAAATATATATATATATATATATATATATATATATATATATATATATATATATATATATATATATATATATATACATACACACACACACACACACACACACACATATATATATATATATATATATATATATATATATATATATATATATATATATATATATATATATATATATATATATATATATATATATATCAAAAGAACATGCAACTAAAAAGTATTCATCATATTTACTTCACGTGGAAAAAAATAGAAAAAGTTATCTTTTTTTAATATTAAGTGTTCCTTTAGAGCCAGAACTCGAACCTATACTTTAATTACAATCTCCAATGCTGTACAAATATCTCTTGAGTATGGTCGGGGAATTTGAATAATTGACCTCCATTTTAGAGCTGCCCTTCACCATGTTTCATGAGGCCCTTGTTTCCAAATACAAACAAGTGGAGACAGTGGTTCTCTTCTTAGCATAATTATAGAATTTTCAAATCCTAGATTGCAAAGAGAAGGTGTTGATGTATATCACAAGATATGCAATTGAATTATGTACACTTTAGGCCTAGTTCCATGCAAGGCTGATAAAAATGTATCACTGTATAGCAACAATAACGTTTTCAACGTTATACTTGTCCTTTGACCCAATCACTCTCAAGTAATAAGATAGGCAATTGAATCATACAAATTTTGGCATAGTTCATGCAAATCGGCTAAAAATTGACGATGCCATAGCAAAAAGACGTTTTTGAGTTATGCGAATGGCAAACACATCAACAAGCTTACAAAATACACATTTTTCAGAACATAATTGTCGCAACGAAGTTGGATAAGTTAAAGAGGGCTCCATTAATTGGGTTAGAAATGGATATGTGCGCCTCGTCCTTTATGTTCTTTCACATTAAGTTTTTTATTGTAGGCAAACCGATGAAAATCCTGAGGATGTAGATGATATGGTAATCAAAGTTTCCCTTATCAATAGCTAGCTTTTACATTACATTGAACGAATAAACTTAAACTCATTAAAAACGT
>NC_090732.1:47787685-47790185 GCF_036898095.1 Palaemon carinicauda | reverse complement strand
TCAAAGGGTCAGATTCGGTAGACAGTCTTGTAAAAAGAATGGGGTGAATAGGTGGACAAAAAAGGTGGTGTGGGAGTTGTCACTCCTGTTGGTCACCAATGTGGCAACATAGCTGTTAGGTTCTAACTGAGAGTCGAGGTGAATGCAACTGAGAATATTCAATGAGTGGCGGAAAAGAATGACTAAATTTAGGTGAGAGTGAGAGATAAAAAGAAGCAGTACCCTTACAGTATATGGCTGTGTATGAAGCATGTGCAGTACAGCATCTTTTACAGTGGTTATTCTCTTCTTCCTCTCTTTTACACATTTCCCTCACTTGTGGCCGAACATCCAAAATCTTCAAAACTATCGTTTTGTTTGATTGTTACAGTATTGATTCTTGTATCTATTTGGGGGAGGATTTTGACTCTGGTGATAAATATAACTTCGTTTTTCTTAATATTCATTGACAAACCTCTTTCTCTGCATGGTTGGTCTAAACTCTATGGTACTGATTAGAGTTTGAAGTTTATCCTAGGAGTCGGGTGTATTGTAAGCATATCTGGTAATATTGATATTGATGACTCCTACAACATTAATTTCTTTCATATCTCTGAGATCTCTCATGATCATTTCACTACATAAATTGAAGAGATATCGTGATAAAAGACACCACTGTCTTACAACTTTCTTAATATAACAGAGGATCATGAGAAATAAGGTTTAATGAAAGATTGAAAAAAGTAAATCAGATAAAGGCTAGGTTAGGTAAAATTTGGAAATAAAATCGCTTGAAATTACGTATAAATATCATTTTATATATTAGTCTAGGTAGATCAGTGTTACTGTATGGATATGACTCATGGTATGATAATGAAACAATATCTAAATAGATTTTATAGATTTGAGAACCAAACCCTCAGAAGAATATTGGGAGTAAAATGGCAGGACGGGATTATAAATGAAACTATAGAGAGATAGATCGAGCTGGTTTAGGCATATTATTGGCTAACGACTGTTTTATATTTTCAAGCTGTGTTGGTTACGTGGCTGCGCTCCTTCTTTATCCGAGGTTTGGAGGCTTACGCTTGGAGGAGTTTGTCTCAGTGTGTTTCTGAGCCTCCAACCTTGAAGTGCATGTCCATTGCTATTGGAATTATACTTTTCTTCGCCACATTGCAGAGCCACGCTTTGAAGCCATATAATCATTTGATATCCTTACTCTGTAGCAAGAATTATTATTCTACATATTGTGTACTTCCCTTGGTTCAGTTAAAGCCAAGGGGACCTCTCTGTCCCAAGGTAAAAATTTGGATTCCTATATTTGTGTGCTGGGCCCACAACCAGTAATCCAGGGATGTCTTCATTATTGGAGCATTGTAAAAAAGACTTTCAACACCATTGTCTTGAATTCTTGTTTCCTGCCACCTGGAATAAGCCTCCAGCCGGGGAGTTTATTGTCCTCTTTGAAGAGACCCTTAGAAGCGTTTGAGGAATTTGTTAGGAATATTTAGTTTGTATTTGTTAGGATATTCTTACTTTTCGTCAGCCTTCTCCTTTCTGGACCCTCTCTCCTTCTAGTACGTATGAGTTGATGACCTGTCCTTAATTGTGTAATTGTTTTCTTTTACAGGGAGTGTAAGAGTGAGTGTGTATCATTTATTATTGTATTAATGTGGTTTAGGTGTTATTTCTGCCTAAATATTGTGTATTATAATTAAGGAGATTTTTGTGGTATTTTCTTTGTCCCTTTGAGTTGACTTTGCACTCATAATTTAATGTTTGGATACTATTCCACCTTTTGTGGACTTAGTATATTATTTTGGTGAATATAATAGGATAGAAGTGTAGTGTATTGTGTGGTGGTCAAAGCCAGCCATCACATATATATATATATATATATATATATATATATATATATATATATATATATATATATATATATATATATATATATATATATATATATATATATTACAGATGTAATCTTCCTCAGCACGAAGATAAGTCAATATATAGTAGTCTAAATAAGGAAAATTGAAAGTTATGTATGTGTAGAAATGCTCAACAGTTTCGTCCGCCAATGGACCTCTTCTTGGAGCTCCAAGAAGAGGTCCATTGGCGGATGAAACTGTTGAGCATTTCTACACATACATAACTTTCAATTTTCCTTATGTAGACTACTATATATATATATATATATATATATATATATATATATATATATATATATATATATATATATAAACAATATATATATATATATATATATATATATATATATATATATATATATATATATATATATATATATATATATATATATATATATATATATATATATATATATATATATATATATATATATATATATATCTCCTTACGATTCTAGTCTAGGATGAGGGTAAATATTTTTATTTATGCATTTCATTTGTGTATTTAAAAGGTGCATTGCCAGTAAATGTTTATAAACTACATAACACTGTCATCATTCTTTTAATTGTATTTTCATTCGATTCAG
>NC_090732.1:47752685-47782685 GCF_036898095.1 Palaemon carinicauda | reverse complement strand
CATTTGGTCTATGTGTGCTAGGAGACTATTGCTTTTGTGTTGATTTAATGCATTTCCTATTGCGTTTGTGTCTTGGTGTCCTATGAAGGGGTGTCTTGCATTTAAGTCTCCTGTTATGTACGTGGGAATGATGCTGTGTATAAGCGGGGATAAATCTGCGTTTGGAAGGAATGATCTTCTGGGTGGTATGCCAGAGAACTTTAAATCATTCATTCTTCTGGGTGGTTGATATATAGGGCTAATGTTTATTGGAACTTTCGTGGTTTGTATTTGTACTGTTAGCGTGTCTGAGTCGTAAGTACCTATTAGTTTGTGTTTAATGGAAGTTTTGATTGATATGCTTCCATGTAACCTTTGCTTGGTTACTGCCGAAGAGCGTGATTGCTCTTTTCCTGTCTTTGGATTTTGTTGGGCATATGTGTTGTTCCTTGGAGACATAAAGCTGTATGTTCTGTTCCTCATGGGATACTTTTCTCTTCATTTCTTGCTCTTTAGCCTTTCTTATATAGCTCACCTTCGTTTGTTCAACAATGGGGATTGCTGTTACTTTTGCGATTACCTTGGGGATTTCCTTTTGTTCTTCTTCAATTCCATCCTCAATTTCTATTTCTTCCTCCTCATCAGATCCTATCTCCTCGTTAGATCCCACTGCTGTCTTTTCTGGGGAAGTTTTGGGGTTTTTCTTTGCCTGCTGTGGGAAGGTTATTCCTAAGTGGGCAAGGGCTGCTTTATTGCTTTCTGCCATTCTTTTAGGTAGTTTTACTTTTGGAAGGCCATTTATTTTGTATATTTCATCAATGGTTACTTTAAATAAGCTTGGGTTTTTAACTTTCTGAATGTGGGCGCTAATAAGTGCTGTGTAAATGGTCATGATAGCATTCATAAACAGGCCTAGTGTAGGGTTTGTTGTTTCATTTTGGGGTGAGGGGGGGGGGGGTGGCTTAATCGTTTGGGAAGACATGTTTCCATAAGTTTGCCCCGTCTGTTGGGTCTTGGCCTTTTCTCTTCGTCTTTTCAATATCCTCTTAGATTATGTTTTTTTTTTTTTTTTTTTTTTTCTGATAGGGCAGGAGGCTTGCAGGGTTTTGTGAGGGCGTTGCAGGTTATGCACTTCGAGGTTTTATTGCATGTTGTATATCTATGTCCTTCCTCTCCAAAATTAGTACAGATGGTATTCTTTTCATTGGGGCATTCTTTTGTTGAATAGTTACATTTAAAACAGTTGAAACAAGGGGTTATTTCCGCAAAGATCTCTTTTTCTACTATGTCGGGGTAGGAGGGATTTGATTGGTTGCGCACTAAGATACCATCTTTAAGTATTTTTTTTTTGTCATGTTGACATTTTCCACTCTCAATTCTATCACTGGCATCCTGCCCCATTTAAGTTTTAAGAGGCTTGTGACTTTTAGACCTGGCAAGACATCAGTCTCTTACTAGCGAGTTTTCCCCGACTTCCGGCCCACCAGGTGACACAATTGATAGCTTTTAATTCGAATTACCCCTAATGAGTACATATGGATGAAAATCAACAAAATATCGGGCTCATATAGAAATAAATTTCTACTTTATATATATATATATATATATATATATATATATATATATATATATATATATATATATATATATATATATATATATATATATATATATATATATATATATATAAGGTAGAAATATATATATATATATATATATATATATATATATATATATATATATGGAAATATATCAACACAACATCGTGTTCAAATAGAAATAAATTTCTACCTCATACTTGGGATCGAACGCTAGCCCCTTCTAATGAAAGGCTAGGTCGAAACCAACCATGCCACGAGAGGCATGGTTGGTTTCGACCTGGCCTTTCATTAGAAGGGGCTAGCGTTCGATCCCAAGTATGAGGTAGAAATTTATCTCTATATATATATATATATATATATATATATATATATATATATATATATATATATATATATATACTGTAAATATATATATATATATATATATATATATATATATATATATATATATATATACTGTATATATATACTGTAAATATATATATATATATATATATATATATATATATATATATATATATATATATATATATATATATATATATATATATATATATATACTGTAAATATATATATATATGTATATATATATATATATATATATATATATATATATATATATATATATATATAAACTGTATGTATATATAAAAATACCAGGAAGGTCTGTATAGATATTCTGTGAAATTACGCTGCTATATGAATAATGATTTTGATTTACCGGTAAAAGATAAGCTATGAATAACTTTTTTCAATTTAACCGATGTAGCCTGCTGAGAAAAGAAATATTTGATAAGACGATGCAGTGGTTAAAGCATAGATTACTTAAAGTGCCTAAGACAATAGCTTCGCACTTTCCCTTTCCCATATCATCATATCTAATAGATGATGTAAGTGAATCGAATACATATGAAATGCGATTTCATAAAGAATGACAGTGAGTTACGAGACCTCAGGGGCAATATCATATTTGATAAAAGGAAGATAGGTGGTTAAGTTTGTGTATGATTTCGTAACAGTCGTTTCAGAAACCTAAGATATGTTTATGATGAATTTTGTTTGGTTGCATATAGGAAGTAGGACCTACTCGGTGGATATCTGTGTCGATATGCGAAATCAAATATGAAATAAAAAAAAAAATACAGAATACATTGTAGCTCCAAATTTTATAATAGTATATAAAATATTAGGATTATCCCGCCTTCGGCACTGATTGGCATAGGATTATTGGAAATCTCAAGCGTATCTAATAAAAATACTGCTATTGCTCTCTCTCTCCAGTATGAGTCTCTCGCCAAACTATCTCACTGTTTACATTGATTCCTCTATAGTCCCATTTAAAAGAAGAAAGAGAAAAAGTATTTTCTTTTTTTTTTCTCATCTAAATGGCAATAAAAACTCCCGCCCGTCTTCTTGACATGTCACCTATCATTTATATATTTCTTTTAACTGCAAGGAAATTAAAAAATTTTCTCGTTGGCCAGTTTAAATTTAAGATAATTGTCACGCTCAAAAATATCATTGATATGTCGGGGAAAAGAAGAGAAGTTTCCTGGTTGTTTCGAAAGCCTGAGAAGTATTTTGAAATACTTGAACCATAAAATTTGTTTTACAATTATCACTAGAGACTTTGGAGAGTGCAATGTCAATAGTGCAATGGAAGTAGAAGAGGTTTTCAATAGAGTTTCTTTTTGTGAAACTTCATTTGCAATACAATTTTGATTTAAAGAATGATAACACAGCACATTTTTCTGCAGCCACCAGTGTTGACCGAGGATATCGCACTTCCAATTTGTAAATGGAAAACATTTATTATCAAAATCAGTATCATCCACTTCGCCTGTCATCTTGGATTATAATCCTATTTTGTCATCTCGGATTATAATCCTATTTTACAAAATTCTCTAAGAAATAAACAATGTTCTCATTTTATGGAATTCACGGCTAATTTTCCCATACCCAATGAGTTATGTTGGAAAAAAAATAGTACTTCTATTTGCATAATTCAAAATATACGTAAATTATTATAAAACAAGCAGTAAAGTCAGTATTTTTTACAATTTTCAAATATAAATTACCTGAGAGAAGTTATCTGTTTCAATGACCCCAGCCACTTTTCTCTTAACTAAGCGGAGAAAATGGACATAACCAAAAATTGGATTTTGATCCCTGAGGCCCATGTTGAACGAAAAAAAGCAAACCTAATTTTCTACCGTATATTTTCATCCTTCACATAACATAAAATCTAGCGAAGGAAAAAATTAATGAATATATAAAGCCTTTTCAATCTTTTATTTTAATTGTTCCCCTAAAATATAATTGCCACCATAAATGGTATACAATTAAGGTTGAATATACCTGGAAATCTCTTCTAAGTAATATGCATAGCTGATAACTTTCTATTATTCTAAGGCATATAAACAAACACCATCTATTCCCATTCCAACGGAATTCGAAAGATATCTCTAACGTCCAATGTCCTTCAGAAATGATACAATCATCGCAACTTTGTCCAAGATATGTCCTTGTGTTATTTTGTAAAGACTGTGATGTCTACATAAGTTTTCAAAGTATATACAGTCGTCACAAAGACATCATCACGGTTACTCCACTGTGTAGATTTGGTTCCTGACACCTTTATTCCTTCCATTCTGCATGGATACTTTGTGGTCCTAAGATCTATATTCTTAGAAGAAACTGAATATTTTTTCATGAAAACCTTTTTTTTTTTTTCTGAAAATTATTTCAGTGATCATTGCTGATTAATAAATTTATTTTTTATTACCTATGTCATCGATATAATTCATAGTATAATTTTCTTCCCTTTCAAATAGTGATGTCAGCAATGATAACTGTTCCACTAGAATCACTGCAGAGGTATTTCCCATTATCGATGCTAAAACCTCATCAGTCTCGAAGGCCTTAACCAGCGGCGACTCTCTATTGTTTCCGAGAGACAAGGGAATTTGCCATGACACAGATATGCACACCAATATCCCGCGGAATCCATTTGCATATAGATTGATACAGTCCCCAAGCCTTCCCTGCTCGACCAAAGATCAAGATGGACCAATCCCTCATTAGCCACTAGGGAAAGATTAGAGAGAAGGTTTAGGGAAATATGAATATTCATTCTCATCAAAAAAATCTATTCTTTTTATCATCTTCGGGAAAGTTAATTTGACCTCAGAGACCATTCATTATTTTTTTATGAAGAACAAATGAGAAAAAAAAAAAACTAAGTGATTCTGCAATCGCCTAAGGAAATTTTAGGCATAAAATTTTATGTTTTGCTGCCACTGATTGTATTGACTGAAGGCATATTTTTACTAAATGACACACTATTATAAAGTCATTTATGCTGAACTATATCGTCTACAAGGGTATTATTTACTGCTCAAAATCTAAGTTTAGCATAACAATTTCTCAAGGTATAACTGTTAATGGCATAAAATTTCCAATAACGTCTGTGATAAAAGCCACCTCAAATACTTTTCCCATTTCCCCCTTTAAAATTACCCTTCCATTGTATTTGAATTTTTAAGATAGAAAAAATTAAAATTACCTTCTAACCCAAAACAATTTTCACGTAACCTAAAACTTCTTAAAACTAGACACCTTTTACATGAATCTCTAATTTATTTTCATCCTTTTTTATAGCCCTTTCTCCCACCTAGAATAATATTATATTTCGAATCCCTTGCCTCAATACAGTTCAATCAACGTTAAATCGTATTGTCAATATCTGCCGTTGTTTTTTTTTTTTCTGTAAATGTTTTTGCCATCTTTTAAACGTTTTTCCACTACTGTTCAGTTGAATTGATAGATCCAGGTCTCAATGGAGACGACACAATACCTACTATACTCCTTTTATGCCATATCGGGACTTTGGATGAAGCTGCCAAAGAAATAGAAAAAAAAAATGTATAAGCACAATCTTGAACTCTGCATAGATTTATATGATTCCCCTGAATTTCTGTGTCGAGTGTGGTTCTTTTAAACTAATACTATGACCACACTATTTTTTTTTTTTTTGGGGGGGGGGGGTGTTTGTTGATACTAGGCAAGGTTTTACAAGAGTATCACATTTCGAATATCCACTACCATTAATATTAAAATGATCTTCAGTTGAAAAGTTTGGTAACAGGTTGTGTTGAATCATAGATTGCTCGTAACTGAAAAATTTTATCGATACTCTTGCATTGAAAGAAAATAATAGCAAAATTACACATTGCATAATGTCTTTTAAATTAATAAGACTGATTGCTTTTCGATTATGTATTATTTGGTAAGGGACTCTCCGATACATGATTTAGCATCAGATTACCTGTTCACTTGGGTGAACTGAATCATTTGAAGATGATTCTACTTTCAAGGTCAAATGATAATGAAAAAAAAATATTATTTTCTTATGATATTATAAGAGTAACAATACAAAATAATTATTAATAGAAAGACTTTAGGTTTGTAGTGTATGTTCAGCAAGTCACGCAAATATCAATAGAGAAATATTTTCTTCTACATAGGAACCCCCGTTCAAGGAACAAACTAATTTCAGCTCTACCATCATTCTGTTTTTATATTGTCTAAACCGTTGAATATACATAAACTGTTGAATATACAAATGCAATCATCAATCTTATATGACCCACTGGAGGCCAATAAATATATGAGCTGTCTCTGAATGAAGTTAGTTGTCTTATAGTGCTTCAAACAACCAACATACCTCCCAGCTCACTGTTTCGTCTGCAAAATCCTCTGACAATGTCCACCACCTACCTCGTATCATTTGACCATGCTGCCACAGTGATGCTCCCGTCTCTCCTAGCAGATATGCGTTTGCCTTGCTTAAGCGTGCCTGGTTCAATTTCACATCGAGAACGTGACCTCATCAAGCAGCAAAACAGACCATGTTCTCGCTGCAATCCCTATGACACTTTCCTAGAAATCTCCGATTAGCTTTCTAGGCAAAGGGACACCCACATAGTATGATGTCCTTAAATCATACCCCCCTAGAACAGTATTGACCATCTCCTGCCTCCAATATTTTTTCATGCTCTCTCAACTACTGTTGATGGATGAAGAGGTGTTGATGACCTTAGAGAAATTATCCGTATAGCTCGCCTTTAGTCTGTTGCAAAGAATTTTCCTCATGAAGTGAACCAGCTTCGTACCCATTGGGTAAAACGCCTGCAGAAACCTATGTAAGCCACCTTTCCCGATGTCGACACATTAGCCATAAAAACCCTGTTTTCTGGGTCGACCTGTGACGGCAGGTGAAAAGAGTCCTTCTTTACACTTTTCTGATATAAATCTTCCAAATGTACCAGAGAAAGATAAAAGCATGGAATGCAGAGGTTATTACCCTCGCGCGAGCACCTCGTGGGTGTCGTGTATACATCAGGGGTGTGTGAAAACCACTATTCACAGGCTGTCTTCCATTTAGATAATTCCTTCATCAAAGGGAAGGGCCGTAACAAAGGCCCCAGAAACCACACTTGGACCACGCCACCGTCACACAACACGAACGCCCTCTAGGTCATCCTTCTGTTTTGGACTTGACCGCATAGTCGTATTTTTTGTGCTCTCGGTGTTTTTCAAGTGTTTGTTGTTAATTCGTCATGACTGATGATGCTACTTCACCTTTACCAATGTTAAGTACCATAGTTTGTTTTGACAGCTTTTTTCTGTACCGGGTATTTGTTCTCTTTCCAGTAATGTGGATTTTAATTTTGGAAGCGGCTTGGCCTTCCTCGGTGATGGCAGCCATGTTGGATTCATTCGCTTTGCTAGTATTTCAAGTTAATATTGCCCATCTGGTACTCTGTCATCTAGGTTATATCACTTACATTTTATGACCATTATTATTATCATTATTTTATTATTGTTTTTACTATGGTATTTTTTTGCTAGCAAGTCCAATTTGGACAAAAGAAGAATAACGTTCTTGCCTTTGTTATAGTTTACGTACACGCCTCGGGAAGGTGGTCGTTTTAGACTATATCTTTTTATTTATTTGTTACGCTGTCGTTATTCATCGTTCTTGGTTATTACAATTTTATCACTATTCTTATATCATATTATTGTGTGCTTTTGGTTCTTTATAATGTAACCATGAGAGCGTGAGCATGGAGTTCTCGGTTTCTGTTACTACAGTTACGAGTCACCCTTTCTCTCGTTTTCTTTCTTAATCTCGAGTAAGGAGAGGTGGATTTCCCGTTTTCCGTTTTTATACGCTCATGAGTTATCCCTGCCTCCTCTTCTTCTCCGGGTTTATGATATTACGTTTGATGGTACTTACGTTTTATTGATGTGGTTACTGTTAATATAGCTAGCATTATTAATAGGTTGTGTTAGTGTATGAGTCATTATTTTGGGATCACTTTATGCCGCCACCCGTAGTTCCATTCTTTTCGGAACGTTCACCGCCTTGAGTTATACTCTGCTATATTGGATACTCATTGGGTTGGGAACTAGTCAGATATTTGGAGTGTAACGGCTTCGGCTTCGGCCTTATGCACACTAACCTTTTTCATGATTATTCACAATTTCATTATTACGGTTCTTTTCACCAAATCTCTGGCTTCACCGGAGGTCACACAGACGTTCAGCATTGAAGTTAACATTATCTTACCGCGGGTGTTCACGATTTCACTATTATGGACCTTTGTCACCGGTTCTCCGGTGTCACCGGAGATCACTCAGTCGTTCAGAACCGAGGTTAACATTATTTTACCGATGAGGTTTATAGTTACATGTTACGTGGTTACTTGACGTTACATGTTAATTTGTAGCTCTAGCTAGCAATAATAGGACCATGTTAGCCACACACAATTAATGTTATCCAGTAAAATGGCCTCTCATGGCATAGTTGGTTTCGACCTGGCTTTTTCATTAGAAGGGGCTAGCGTTCGATCCCAAGTACGAAGTAGAAATTTATTTCTATTTGAACACGATGTTGTATGGATATTTATCCATATATATACTTATATATATAATTAAATATATGCATAAATATATACATATATATTATATACATGTACAAATATATACATATACATATATATTATTGTTTTATAGATATTTGGTTGATCCCAGCCTGTAAATAGGATCACTGACCAGAGTCTCAAGGAATATCCAGACTTATGTCTCCTTTCTTTTACAGAAGGTCCGCCTACATGGTATGGTTCCCGGAGTCATGCACGCTCTGCTACGACCTGTCCTCCCTACTCCTGAACGATGATGTAAGTTGGTTCTAATTTGTTCCTTTTTGTATCCTTTGGCGATGATTCAATTTGTTCTTGATTTATGTATACATCGCTTATTGAGGAGAACGGTCTTCTCCTTCATCACTAATCCCCTCACCTCTTTCAGGATGATGATGAATCTCTCCGGGCTGCAAGAGCGGCTCTCCGCCCTTGGGTGTCAAGATTTGGAAGGAATGCTCCTTCTGGCGGACCCTATCTCCTCGACGGAGACATGGCCTCTCGATTGTTCCCGGGCTCTACTACTCCGGCAGTTCCACCGGAGACAGCGGCCCCGTTAATTGAGGTGGATAGAGCAACCATTCCAACGGAAGAGGAAATTTTATTGGAGGGGGACGTGTCCTCTCTAGGGTTGGACGTCGAACCCATGGACGAGCAGGTAGGTGGTGATGAGTTTTGAGCCTTCATCTTTACCATTATCTGCATCACCGGTCCTAGGACCCTCAAAGGATCCTGATATTCATATTACTTTGCATAAATCCGTGACTGCTAAAAGACGAAGTCCGCTAAGCCAGGGCTTCGTCAGCGGGTCGTGCTCAGGATCCCCCCTTCCCTGCCGACCTGATCAGCGATATGGTTAAAGAGCAGATACAACACATTCTAGGGCAAGCCAAGGAGCTATGACGGAGCTCAAAGATATGGTGGCAAATCTGATCCGTTCAGGAACTCGGATGTCTCCTCCTACAGCCCCAGACGCATCGATAAAAACAACCCATAGAGATTTGCCTTACATGATCCATATATAGATGGTACTATAACTCTGGATGACATATGCGTCCGCCCTCTAGAGGCCCTAGAATTTACCCTCCGGGACTAGAATTCCCATTCAACGGATTTGTTCGTTTGAAAGAGCATGCCTTGGTTAGGTTAGACAAGGTACCAAAGGTAACGGTAATATTTCTTAAAGAGCAGGCCCAAGCGGTCTGGGACAGGACGTTGTCGGTCTGGGGGTACGCTAATTCCAAGCTCACCCCACACAATGGGGCCTACGCCATATTTACAACTGCTCTCATTATTATCTTGCCTATTATGGATAAATTGACAGGTCTTACTATTGAAGCTGTCAAAGAAGGTTCTGCCATGCCGGCTCTTAAAGAGACGGACCCCACCTCGCGGAGTCCCTAGCCTTGCTTTTTCCCACTGAGAACTTGTTTCAGATATTCACGAAGAACCTATCTCTGTCCTACCAAATCAACCTACACGGTTTGTGGTCTGCTCGGGTTAGTTGTAGGAAATACGTTCTGTCTGAGGCCTCTATCAGACATGAACCGAACAGGCTGATGGCTTCCTCCTGCTGGGGTAAAACCCTCTTCCCTCAGGAGGAGGTGAACAAGGTTCTACAAGATGAAACGAGAGCAAATCAAAATTGCAGGTGAGGCGGGGCTTCACTGCCAAAAAGAAGGTCGAAGCCCAAAAGCAAGCTTTCTTCAAGAAGAAGCAGAGAATTACCCCTTACAAGACGAACCGGGGTCACTGCCATCAATCGTCAGTTACCCACTCGTCATCACAGTCTCCCTCTGCTTCGACGTCTCTGCATCCGAATCCCCCTCAACAGGTGGTCTACCTCACTGATTCCCCAGGTACAGCCCAACCCCGTTTGGATGCCCTTGTCTGCATACAACCCTAGCTCCGAACCCTCAGGTTCCTTTCGTGGACACCAGAGAGGAAGCTACAGGGGTAGAGGACAGTTCCGCTGTCGAGGCAGACCTAGGACAAAGGGGACTCGGGGAAGGAAAGGACCTAGATTCACTCCCTCACAATGAGGTGGTCCCGGTAGGGGGGAGACTTTATCACTTTCGAGACCATTAGACCTTCAGTCCGTGGGCTCATAGCATAATCTCTACAGGTTTTGGGGTGGAAATGGCCACAAGGTTCTCCTCCTCCACCAGTGACCTTCTCCCAGAAACCCACTCCCATCCTGAAAGAGTACACCACAGAGTTACTCAAGAAGAAAGCAATCAAACGGGTTCGATCACTGTAGTTCCAAGGCCGCCTGTTCACAATTCCGAAGAAAGGCTTGTCGGCATTGAGAGTGGACCTGGACTTGTCAAAGCTAAACTCTTCTATTCTCTGCGACAAGTTCCGAATGTTGACTATCTCTCAGGTACGGACGTTACTTCCCCGTGGGGCCGTCACCACTTCTATCGACCTTACCGACACCTATTATCATGTGCCAATAGCTCAAAACTTCTCTCCTTATCTGGGTTTCCGCCTAGGCAGGAAAGCCTTTGCGTTCAAAGTCATGCCCTTCGGCCTCAACATTGATCCCAGGATATTCACGAAACTGGGAGAGACAGTGTTAGAACAACTCAGGAACCAAGCGATACAGATCATTGCTTATCTGGACGGTTGGCTGATTTGGGCTCGGTCGGCCATGGAAGGCAACTGAGCTACGAAGGAAGTACTTCGATTTCTCGCCAACCTGGGATTTCGGGTCAATCTCCAAAAGTCCCGCCTGCAACCATCAGGCCACTTAGAATAGTTAGGCATTCAGTGGGACCCTTCGAAGCTCACGTTGTTTCTCCCTTCCAAAAAGGTAAGAGAAATAGCTTCCAAGATCAAGAATTTTCTCAAACACAAACAGGTGTCTAGAAGAGCCTTAGAAAGAATCCTCGGCCTTCTCCAATTCGCTTCAGTAACAGATCTCCTATTAAAAGCCAAACTCAAAGACATCAATCGAGTTTGGAGAAAGAGAGCTACAGTACCTTTAAGAGACAAGGTCTCGAAGATCCCCTCTGTCTTGAAAATGAGACTACGCCCATGGTCTGAACCGAAGAACCTCTCCAAATTGGTTCCTCTACAATTCCCACCTCCACAAGTATCATTCCATACAGACGCGTCTCTGAGTGGATGGGGGATTACTCCGAACATCAGATGTTTCAGGGCTCTTGGTCACCCGCCATGAAACAGTCCCATGGCAGTGTTCTTGACCCTGAAGAGACTCTCTCCTCCGAGGTCGACCCACATCAGAGTAGTGTCAGACAGCACAGACGTAGTACACTGCGTCAACAGAGGCGGATCCAAGTCACCCAACCTGAATCAGATCCTGGTCACTATCTTCGCCTGGGCAACAGAAAAGAACTGGTTCCTGTCAGCAACTCACCTAGCGGGAGTCCAGAAAGTGAGAGCGGACTCACTATCCAGGACGAAACCACCGGAGTCAGAATGATCTCTAGACATAATTTCATTCCGGTGGATACTCAGGCTGGTTCCGGGCCTCCAGGTAGATCTATTCGCAACTCAGATGGATTACAAACTTCCTTGTTATGTGACCCCAACCCTGGACCCTCAGGCTTATGCCATGGATGCATTAACCCTGGATCAGAACCATTGGAAGAAGATTTACCTATTTCCCCCAGTGAATCTTCTAATGAAAGTTTTACACAAACTACGCTCCTTACGGGGGGCAGTGGCTTTAGTACCACCTCACTGGCCACCTCCTCGAGTTGAAACTCCGTCCCTTCCGGATCCCGTTCCCCAAACTGACCCAAGCAATCCAAACTCACTGTGTCAGATTCCTCAAGGATAGCCAAACTCTAACTTTGTGGACTACATGAAGTTTGCAGCTCGTAGAGACGCGAACATTGACCCGGAAAACATTCTTTTCATCGAATCAGACAAAAGGGACTCGACAATTCGTCAATATGATTCGGCCGTTAAGACCTAGCAGATTTCCTAAGAGTACAGACCATACTCGTATGTCTCCGAATTTAGCCATCTCTTTCTTGAGGTTCCTATTTGACAAAGGCCTAGCAGTTAGCACTTTAACCACCATCAAGTCAGATTTAAAGATGAGCTTCCATGATGGGTTTAACATTAACCTACCTGATTCCTATTTCTCATCTATTCCAAAAGCATGTGCTAGGCTTCGACCTTCGGTTCGGCCACAAAAGGTCTCTTGGTCTCTGAACGATGTCCTCAAACTTGCGACGGACACGGACAATGAATCCTGCTCTTATATCACTCTTCCTAGGAAGACGTTATTTCTAACGGCTTTGGCCTCAGGTGCTGGAATATCAGAACTAGCAGCTCTCTCACGAAACCTGGAAAACTTAGATTTCCTCCCTTCAGCCGAAGTACTCCTTTCTCCAGTCAAAGCTTTCCTAGCTAAAAATGAGGATCCGCAGAATAGGTGCTCCCCTCGGAAGATTATCCTTCTTCCCCAGGATCCTTTCTCTGTGTCCAGTCACTACTCTCAGAGCCTTTTTAGCTAGAACTGCCACCCACTCGTCTGGTCCCTTGGTTATCAGGGAACAAGGAGGTACTATTTCCTTTCACGGTATCAGGCAACAAATCCTCTACTTCATTAAACATACTAATCCGGAATCATTTCCCCAGGCTCATGATATACGGTCAGTAGATACCTCCATCAATTACTTCCAGAACAGGGATTTTGATGACTTTAAAAAATATACGGGTTGGAAATCCCCTATGGTTTTCAAATGCCACTATCTAAAGAACTTACAGGCCCTTAAATACCCGACGGTGGCAGCGGGGAGTCTTATCTCTCCCCATTAATCTCTTCTTCTTCCTTTCTTCCACCTCTTCTCTTCTCCCTCCTACCCGCCACTCACACCACGTCGCCACTCTCCTGGGTAATTCGTTAGCCCTATGATATTTACCATGTTTAATTCCTATAGTTTAACTGTTATTGTAGTTAACGTTCCTTTAATGTTTAGATATGCTTAGACATGTAGGGTTTGATGCCTGGTCTTCATATTTATTTAGCCTTACGTTCCCTATGTCATTTGGCTAGTTGGTAATTTGAGGTTTACTTACATTATTATATCATATTATTGTCTTACATGGTGTTTGTATTCTCTCCTCATTATGTTGTTACTTTATTGGGCTTGGAAGGCATTCTCTGGTACATTTTCACCGGCCGTCACAGGTCGACCCAGAAAAGGGATTTTGATGAAGGAAAAATCTATATCTGGGGAGAGACCTGTGACGCCCGGTGAAACCCTTCCCGGTTATTTTTGTACGGACCCACCCTTTCCTTGCCAAGCCATATGTTCTTGCAGAAGGATGACCTAGAGGGCGTTCGTGTTGGGTGACGGTGGCTTGGTCCAAGTGTGGTTTCTGGGGCCTTTGTTACAGCCCTTCCCTTTGATGAAGGAATTATCTAAATGGAAGACAGCCTGTGAATAGTGGTTTTCACACGCCCCTAATGTATACACGACACCCACGAGGTGCTCGTGCGAGGGTAGTAACCTCTGCATTCCATGCTTTTATCTTTCTCTGGTATATTTGGAAGATTTATATCAGAAAAGTGTAAAGAAGGACTCTTTTCACCGGCCGTCACAGGTCTCTCCCCAGAAATAGATTTTTCCTTCGTCAAAATCCCTTTATTAAAGCCGACAACTTTATGGACAACGACTTCCCCACCTCTGAGAATTACAGCTACACTCCTGAAATTCCTGATAATCCACTCCTTTGATATAGACATACCATTCACCAGATCTAAATAAACTCTATTCTTTCTTCTATCTTTTAGATCTCTGGGATTTCACTACCGGAATTTTCAGATGATGAGTTTTTCAGAATCTAATTATGATATGGATTTTACTTCAAGGTATCCTGAATTCCTAGTTGATGAATCATTACAAAGAACTAAGAATTTTTTATTATGCAATTGAAAATATGAGAGATTTTAATCATTGAAATTTAATAGTTTTGCCTTATGATGGCCGCTTTTACTTTTTACCAAAAATTCTAATATGATTTAATGTCCATGTCATTTGCAGAAATTCATCAAGTCCAAAATGTACTTCGATGAATATTATATTGCAGTCAATGGTACTAATTAGAAATATACTAGTCAAAGTGGTCAAATGGTGGCAGCCAGATTAAACCAATTTGAATATTATGTCTATGTCAGAAATATATATAATGCTCTTGTTTTTCATGTGAGCAATGTAATTATATGATCGGCTGGAATAAATATAGGTATTGTATTGAGACGATAGTATTCAAAGAAATTTAAAAGAATCCAATTAGTAGGGGTCTGTATGAAATGAACAATTTGATTATGATAAATATTGTTTTGAAACTGAAAATGGAGAAACTTCTTTTTTGCTTTTTTTTTTTTTTGCGGGGTGGGGGGGCACTCTACGTTCTAGGCTGTGGATTCTTTGCTTGCTTGCCTATGAGATTCAGGGCCTCTCTAACACGGTTTTTTGGACTTTGCTGATTATCAAAGCATCGGATGTAGCTGAAAGTTGACATATGTATATTTTACAACCACACACAAATTTTGTCAGCATTATAGATAACCTAAACCCGATAGTTTTCATTTTTATAGAGTAAAAATTATCTAGCTGACGCCATGGCCAGTGATAACGAGCCAAGAGTCGAAAACATTCATTACGTAAGCAATGTAAAGACCTTTTGACAAAATTTTGCCCCGCCCATCCACCAGACACCCATTCACCTTCTTCCATCGGCTCTGAAACCAATAACAGTCAAGAATGGCTAACAGGATTTGGAATTGCCCCCGTGGTTGCAAAACTGCATTTGTCTTACGACTTGCAACTTTATACAGTCAAGAGAAAGCCCGTGGCCATATTTATTATAGCATGAATAGGTAATTATTCAGTATCTAGTTTAAATCCAATGTTTATGGTCTGATTTGTATTTAGCGTAATATGATTATAATACTTTTAATGTCATTCATGATTTTGAACATTTCCATTAACTATTCACAATGCCACCAAGAGAGAGAGAAAGAGAGAGAGATTGTATGTAAACAGTCTTTATATAACTATTTTTGTTAAAATAAGATTTTTGTGTTAAAATCTCCATCAGACCAACGGATCATCCGATATAATGTTTTTTTCTTCTTCTTAGGCCTTACGACCGTGTTGGCTATATTTTGGGCATGACTGCATTTTGTAAATAAATCATGAATAGTTTTAAGAGTTTTATTTGTATATCTAATGGGAATTTTTAGGAGTAAAGTGAACATAATTCATTTATCCTTTAAAATAATTACTACATGTAGCCAAACAAATAGTAGTAAAAATGATAATGCAATGAAGGAATGATACCATACTTTATCTTTAGCTTCAACATCGGCAATAACATACCCAGTTGCCATAATTTGTCAGCTTAATGAAATATCCTATCATCTAATGTTAAACTTAATTTATGAGGAGGCCATGGCTTCTTGCACAGTGAAAAAAACATTACAAAGACTTTATGAATGGCGGACCGATACATAAATGTGGGTGGGGTATCTGCTAGCATAGTAATACTACTGTACCAGTAGTGCCGCAACAGTAGTACACATGAATTAAACGTTAGGCCAACTGCTGGGATCCTTGAGGATCATTTAGCACTTCTTACAATTACCCGAAAAATGAGTTTTTATAGCCAGAATTTTCCGATCCAACAATGCCCATGATAGCCTTCAGTGTTATCCTGAATTATAACCAGGCCAAAGTGGGTGGAGCCTCATGAAGTCATCATTCTGACGATAATTATTGATGAAGGTTTAAAGCCAAAATACAGTACCGTCTATTTATTTATTTTTTTTTTTTTACAGTAAATAGGTTGGTAGATAGACAATAAATAAAAATTGCTTGACATGGGATATATCAGTTGTCAAATCAAGCTTGTCTACTAAGTTTTTGAAAATAACCAACTATTCCCTACACCTTCTCAATCTGATTGTGACCTGTAAAGTAGACTGTAATTTCTTAGGAAACTTATTTTGGGAGTTAGACTAATAATCAAAGTGTTTTTGTATTTATTAACATATTTGGTTGGTTTGTTCATTAGGACAATTATCAGTGGAGAGGTTTCAGAGTTCATAAAGGTGTACTGCTTTGCTTTTATTTAAACTTTTGTGTCATTTTTGGCAGATGTATAGCCTTCGTTACGTATAGCCAATCATCGATCGAGAAAGAGGGAAGAAATGTCGTCATAAGTTACGTAACGAGTGCGTTCGAAACCTTTTCTCTGAGTAAGTTGGCTCGTCTTCAAAAAACGTCACTTTTACATTATAAGTACCAAATTTATTCAACCTACGTACTGCAGAATATAGTCAAAATTTATGTGTAGATATAATGTGCATTCTGAAGAAGCGTTATATCTATGAAATTCATAGATAAAAAATTATTGCGAAAAAAACGTGTTACAGAGGCCCTGAATCTCATAGTAGTAAGCTGATAAGGTTTTGCAGTGGTTTTTTATTGATGTTCAGGTTTTACTATTTAAAGCCCTTTACCTGTAAATCACTTTGTACTGTACCATGAAGAAGTATATATTAGAATGTACGAAAGTCATCCTTCCCACAGTTATCCCTACATTAAGGGGTCGCTTGCCTGATGTGCCATTTTCATTGCTTTCTATGAAAGGTATCCTCTTCCACCAAACGTCCTCTATACATATCCTTCACTTTGTGTCATCGTCTAATTATCTGCTTTCCTCTTGACTTTGTCTCCCTAGAGGTTCCTCCCAGGCCCTCTTCACTTCCTCACCACCATCCGTCCACAATACGTGCCCATACCATCTCAATCGTAATACTTTACTATGCCCGCCATTCTTCTCATTTCATCATTTTCAAGTTTTTCAAGCAGTAATATTCCCATAATCCACATCAGTATTCTCAGCATTTTCCAAGTTTTCATCTTAATACCCAAGTTTCCGATCTATACGTAAACACTAGTCTTATTGTTGTGCGATAGATCTTGACTTTTAGCATGATTGGCCTTTTCTTAGCACATATCATTCCCTCTACCTCCCTCCACTTCTGCTATGTGCCTTTCATCCTATTTTCAAATTCAGCCTCACTTTCTCCCTCATGATTTGTAGTAGATCTCAAGTTTTTAACGACCTTTGGCAAAAGTAGGTTTGCTGAAGGTAATAATCAGTTCTATAGTTTGCAATTTGGCTTTCGTAAATATATGTGTATGATATATATATATATATATATATATACAGAGATACAGTACTATATATATATATATATATATATCATCTCTTTCTACGCCTATTGATGTGAAGGGCCTTGGTTAGGTTTCACAAGTAGTGTCTCGTGAGATTTTTATTCAAAACGTCTACATTCATATATATATATATATATATATATACATATATATATATATATATATATGTGTGTGTGTGTGTGTGTGTGTAATGTGTGTATATATACATACACACACACACACACACACATATATATATATATATATATATGTGTGTGTGTGTGTGTGTGTGTGTTAGTGAGTATGTGTATAAACTTACATATAAGCATGAGTTTGCGTGTTGGTGCATATATGAATATATATATGGCATATGTTCGTGTGAGAAATCAAGAATACGAAAATCAAGTACTTGGAGATGAAAACACCTGCCCGAAAAAAAAAATATAAATCTTCTACCTGGGGTAAGAACTTATAATTGGAGGTGAGAGTAAGAGAAAAGTTATGGAGGCTCCATCTAGAATTCTGTGGCATTGTGGATTAGAAATCTGGATATGACATTGATGATTATAACATAAATTGTGGAATAAGATATGAACAAGACTTATATGAGATAAGAATTAGGATAATTAGTGTTGTGTTTGAAGGTTAAGATCTGATATATTGTGCTGAGAAAAGGAGAAAGAAATCGGTAGGTAACGAATAATTACTCAAGGGGAGAACTGAACTTTAGTTTTGAACAATATCGTGAATTTTGTTCGTCAAAAGTCACTGATTGTCACATAATTTTTTATACTTGATGATATAATAATCAAGCAAACGTGTACTGAATTATTATAATCCTACTAATTATTAGCATTATCATTATTTCTAATCGTATTAATTATCATCAATTTCATTATTACTACTTGTTACTTGTTTTGTGTTGAAATCCAACCCTCCACTGAAGTCGAGTGAACTACTTCACGGGCGGGTCCATATCAATCATCTAACGAAACATTTTCATTATAACTTATATAATTCCTTGATTGTAGCATTTTCCTAATTATACGATCTTGGGAAAAGTAATGTCTTTAGTCTCTTTTTAAATTCAATTGTTCCCTTTAGGTCCTTCATTTCAGTTGGCAGCTTATTATAATGTCTAGGCGCACAGTAGCTAAAAGCCCTTTCACCAAATTTACTATTTGTTCTTGGTTCAGATAGTCTATGTTTGTCACTCATGTGTCTTATGGTAACATTTGTTTCTAGTTCTAGTTTGTTCAGTCATTCTTTTAGATATTTTGGTTCTTTTTGGTTCAGTATCTTAAACGTTAGTAAGAGTAGCTTATATTCAATTCTCGCGTTTACCGGCAGCCAGTATAATTTAATTAGTGCAGGGGTAATTCTATCCCTATTGTGTAGTCCTTTTATTAATCTAGCGGCTCTATTTTGTACTCTCTGAATTTTCTTCAGCTGATAATTTTGTAAGCCATAGAACAGTGAGTTTCAGTAATCAATTCTTGAATATATATGGTGATTAATGAATATGGCCATAGATTTTTCATTTAAGTATTTACTAATAAGTACTATGTTTTTAATGTGATAGTTACAATTTCTTACCATATTATTTATATGTTCATTCATTGTCAGTCTATCATCCATGATTATTCCAAGATTTCTGACGGATTTCTTTAGGTCAATGATCGATTGACTTATTTCAATTCTTTGGAAGCATTCGATTCTTTTTATATCTTTTTCATTTCCAAAACTTATACATTCACTTTCATCTTCATTGAGCTTGAGCTTTTTTGTTAACATCCAAGCCTTAATGTCATTCATTATTTCATGTATCTTGCTTTTAGCTTCATCAACTAATGCTTTTGAGAAATAGAAGTGTGTATCATCAGCGTATATTTCAAAGTTAACTCTGTGAGTTTTAAGTATATTTGCCAGTTCAATCATGTAAAGTTGGAAAAACAGGGAAAATAGCCTAATTAACTTAAAATATTTTAAGAATAATAACAACATTAAAAGAGTTATTTCATATACAAACTATGCAGAGAGACATTTCATTTTATTCAAAAAGAAAAAAGATATTCGCTACAAGTTTGAAATGTTCAATTGCCACAGATTAAACTGCCTGAATAGGATCATTCCACAACTTTTGTTATAGGTGGACTGAAACTTCATGAATACTGTACACAGTATTCATGAAGTATTGTACCTTCAGAGGGAGAAGTCAAAGGGTGGTCAGTGTTATGAAAAAAATCTTGTGCAACATACATAAAGAAATAACTGAACGATGATGCCAGAGATTAATATCTAAATTAGGAATAATTAATTTAATAGACCAAAAGTTCTTGTCCAACAATTTAAAAGGAGATTCACCACCCGAAGACCTGTGCGTGAGGGCCGTTAGGTGATAACTGAAAAACGAGGTGAATGCAACTAATTTTATTTCAACGGATCATGGGTGCGTATACAAGCTGTTCCGAGCAAAAACGTTACAAAATTCTATCTATAGCCTTCATGAACGGGCAGGTTTAAACAGGTTGTTATCAGTGCAAGGAGGTTGCTATATACAACGAACAGAAATACCGTTACAGAGTAGAATGAACAAGATAGGATGAAAGAATTAAGACACTCCTTCAAAAACCTTGAAAGACTTTCTCAGTAAGCCAATTTTTTGTGCTTTCTCTGTTCAAATCTTCTATTATCTTTTGCAATTCCTTCCACGACTCACTACTATAGAACTAGGTCCCCTGCAAATCTTCAGATGTTAAGGTATTCCACATCAATGTTAATTCCCACATTTTCGTAATATAACTTTTGAACAGTTCTAGGAACACTTTGAAGAATTTGGGAGAGATAGGGTCTCTTTGTCTTACTTATATACTCATTTGGAACTTTCTCACTAAATTTATGTAGTTTTAGAATCGCTGTACCACCCGTATAGATATTTTCAAGTGCTCTAACATAAGTATCTTTTATTCCTCGTCTTTGAAGGGCTTTCATCACTGCCAAAGTTTTGACAGGATAGAAAAATTTCACATAGTCTTTAAATACCATACATAGTGATTTGTCATACTTAGTCGATTTTCCCGTTGGCTAGTTATTTGATCTGGTCAGTCGTTTAATATGTGCTTTTAAAATATGCCAGCTCTCTTGGCTGATTAAAGTGTAGCTTTCTTTTCATTTTACTTAATGTTTGTAAGCATTTCATATATTACTCTTGATAAGATTATGGGTGGAAATTTTCCATGTCTTTTGTGCCTCGGTATTTATGAAATAAGAAAATGATAATTTTTTTTTCTTCTGAGCTGAAGATATAGTGCAGTCTTTCAAACATTTTGTATAGTTATTTGATATTTACTATCACAAAATCTCCTTCATCTATTATTAGATAATTTGTTACGCCATCTTCTTGTGGTTGCCTCCTTTCATCCTTTTAATGCTTTCTTCATTTCTACGGCTAATTTCGGAACTGACTCGGGTGTTTCATAAGGGAAATATCTTTACATCTTAAGTTTTGCTGAAGATTTAGCTCTATTTAGCAACTCATGGAAGGAATTGCAAAAGATGATAAATTATTTGAATAGAGAAAGTAGGACTGAGAATTTATATGAGCAAAAAAAAAAAAAAAAAAAAAAAAGGGTTCAGCAGTTTCTTATAACTACTCTATAGTATTGTATGGAAATCATCATCCTATTTAATAACTTTATTTCTTGTGTTGATATATTGATTTTCCTCCATTATGGCAAATATAGGTTGGCACCCTGTTCTAGGACTCCTTTTCATTAACTTGATGCTTCTATCTTCCGTAAGTGTTTACACATGTCTTATGGTATTATTTTATTTATCGTTTTTGGATAGTTCTGCTAATTTCATTTCATCCCACTTTAATTATACCCTTATCTCAAATCTTTCACTTATTAGAATTTTTTTGTATTTTCTGATAGTTTTTGTTAATCTTGTTAGAAATTTTTCCACATAGCTCCTATGCTCATTCCAATACAAAGTCTGTCAAAATACTAATACTTTCTTCTTAAATAGCTTCTATTTCATCGTGTAGAAAAGAATATCCAGTTGGTTTTGCTAAACTAAACTCATCATATTTTTTCTATTACAAGAGTACTTATTTTCATGATCATATTTTCTCTTCCTTTCCTTAAATAGAGGCAAATTCTACTTCTCACAGACCTATGGTCAGTTGACCTCATCTTGATTAACATTGTTTTTAATTGAGAATGAAATCTATTTCGTTTTTCGTTTCTACATTTAGACTTCTCCATGTGTATTTTGTTATGCTGCTTTAAAATAAATTTAATGATTTCTAGATATATATATATATATATATATATATATATAACAAATTTTGCAAGGATGTCTCTGTCATCTTGCGCCTACTCAAATTTGGCTACACCGATTCTCCCCTATTCGTATAACCTACGTTACATAAAAAGGCAAAAGGCAAAAATATCTCCAGATATTCATAAAAGATTTCTCTTCTTCATCTATAGCGGATGTTGTTATTACATGCTTTTAAATTAGTTTGATTATCAACCCTTCAATTCCATCATTGATACACTCAGAATCTTCTGTATTACCTGCACAATTTTTATTGATAAGAAAACCCACTACATATTCTTTATTTCTTTCATGTCCTCTAAAGCAGAAGATGTGACCCTCTTTTTTTAACTCTATATGATAATCCGCAGCTCTTCTAATTTAACTCAATGATATCATATCCCAATTTATCTATTTCAGTTCTTCTATTGTACGTTGCGAGGTTCTGTTCACAAAGGAGGCTTTTTTTGTTCCATTGATATATATATATATATATATATACATATATATATATACATATATATATATATATATATATGTGTGTGTGTGTGTGTGCATATTTATACACACACACACACACACATATATATATATATATATATTATTATTATTATTATTATTATTATTTGCTAATCTACAACCTTTGTTTGAAAAGCAGAATGCTATAAGCTCAGGGGCCCAAACAGGGAAAATAGCCCAGAGAGGAAAGAAAACAAGGAAAAATAAAATATTTTAAAGAGTAACAACATTAAAATAAATATTTTGTATATAAACTATAAAAAATTTAACAAAACAATATTAAGAGAAGTCAGATAGAATAGTGAGTCTGAGTGCACCTTCAAGCAAGAGAACTCTAACCCAAGACAGTGGAAGACCATGGTACAGAGGCTATAGCATTACCCAAGACTAGAGAACAATGGTTTGATTTTGGAGTGTCCTTCTCCTAGAAGAGCTGCTTACCATAGCTAAAGAGTCTCTTCTACCTTTACCAAGAAGAAAGTAGCCACTGAACAAATACAGTACAGAAGTTAACCTCTTGAGCGAAGAAGATTTTTAGTATTCTCATTGTTGTCAGGTGTATGCGGACAGAGGAGAATCTGTAAAGAATAGGTCAGACTATTTGATGTATATGTAGGAAAAGAGAAAGAACCGTACTACCTATATATATATATATATATATATGTACAGTATATATACACTGTATATATATATATATATATATATGTATATATATACACATACACACACACACACACACATATATATATATATATATATATACATATATATATATATATTCATATGAGTACACACATACACGCACACAAACACACACACACATATGAGTATTATAGTTTGCTATGCCCCAAACAAATCATTCCCCTGAAGAAAAGATAGATGAAAACTATGAAGAACTGCAGAGGGAAATAGATGATATTCCTAAGAGAGATATGAAAATTGTGATTGGCGACTTCAATGCTAAAGTTGGAAGATATAATCAACGGATAGAGAATGTGATGAGTGTCAAGAGTCTTGGCGCAGTTGCAAATGAAAATGGAGTACATTTCTTAAGTTTCTGTTCAGCAAACAATCTTGTCATTGAAAGTACTTTTTTTTTCAACAGAAGAACATCCACAAGTATACATGGACTTCAACATGTTGTATTAACAAAAATCATATATATCACATTGCCATTAATAAAGAGAGAGTGTAAGAAGCTATAGAGATGCTGATATTGGTAGTAATCACCAGTTCCTTATTGCCACATTGAAATTAAAACGGAAAGCACCCAACAGAAAGATCGATAGAATACCTAGGTTTGATACGATTAAGCTTTTAGAAAAAGTACAACGATAAACATTTGCAATTGAATGCAGGAATCGATATGATGTCTTAGAAACTTCAAGAGACTAAATACACACAACTAATGAAGAATGGTATGGGGTATTAAGAACTCTTATCAGCCAGTTGGTAGTGAAGTCTCGGGACACTCAGTTACAGAGAGAAAGTCATGGATATCAGATGATACTTCAGGTACTATAAAAAGGATACAAATACAGAAATTGATTGTTGAAAGTCTTCTAGGAAGTAATGAAAATTACAAGGTAAAGCAAGGTAAGTATTCCAGTAACGGCAATGATCTCAAAAGAAAGGCCAGGAAAGACTGGAGAGAATATTTAGACAGAAAAGCAGATGAGGGTGACTATGCTATGAATTCAGGAAGTGGCTATGGTGTAAGAATTGCTCATAAATTTAACAATGAAATCTCGACTGGGGCAAAGAAGAAGAAAAATTTATATATAAAAAAGGGAGATTGGTCTGTTAAAGCAACTGAATATGAAGAAAGACAACGTTGGGTGGATAAATTAGTGAGATTATGAATAGGAGATATGAATGGAATAATTTGATTGATATACCTGAATCTGATGAAAACTTTGTTCTCATGAATTCACTGTGTTTGAAGTCGAACCTATCCCCCCAAAGACTAAAGAGATGGAATAACTCCCGAGGTGGTACTGGCCGAAAATAAAGTGACTCACAGACCGTTTACAAGATTATATTATAGAATGTGGCATGAAGAGGCAAAACTTGATGAATAGGAGTTAGGAGGGTTTGTGAAAATAGCAAAAAAAAAAAAAAAAAAAAAAAAAAAAAAAAAAAAAAAGGGAGTCCTGACTGTTTGCAATAATTACAGAGGCATAATGCCTACGTCAGTTGTTATGAACATATATAGTATGCTTATTCTAAAGAGACTGGAGAGAAAGATTGATAAAAAGCTGAGAGATGAACAAATAGGATTTAGAAAAAGTAGAAGTTGCACTGACTTATTTCTCATTTTTAGACATGTTATAATGCAATGGGTAGAATATAAAAATACCATTTGATGGCAGTTGTGGACTATGAAAAAGCTTTTGATGGTGTGCACCGGCCAATATTGTGGAGAGTCCTGCGTTGTTATGGAATTCCTCTCAAATATGTATTTGATTCATTCTGTTCATGAGCATAACAAGTGCAAAGTTAATGTTAATGAAGTCTTATCAAAAGAATTTCCAGTGAACAGTGGAGTACTCCAAGGGAACGTGTCGTTACCTATATTGTTTATCCTCCCCAAGGATTTTGTAATGAGTAGAACAGTCAGAGATGGTGGAGAAAGATTGAACTAGATTGGTGAAAGGAATTTAGCAGACCTAGAGTATGCTGATAAGACTGTCCTTGTTAGCAGAACAACACAGGATTTGCCATCCTTGCTTACCGGAATGCATGAAATATCACACGAGGTTGGGCCGAAGATCAATAGAAGAACGAGAGAGATGATGAGAAATGAGTATACAATGGATGATGATATATCAGTGGGAGGAGAAAAGGTCAATGAGGTAGAATCATTTAAGTATTTAGGGACTATGATCTCCAATACAGTGTCTTTAGAATTAGAGTTTAGTGAATGATTGACAAAAAAGCAAATCAGACAATGACCTGGTTAAGTAAAATTTGGAAATCAAATCGCATGAAAATACATACAAAAATCTGACTATATTCAGTTTAGTGAGATCATTTTTACTCTATGGACATGAGTCATATAATGACAATGAAACAAGCTCCAATAGATTTTTTAGATTTGAAAACAAAGCCATCAGAAGGATATTGGGAGTTGAATGGCAGGGAAGGATTAGAAATGAAACTACACGAGAGATTACTCGAGTTCCATATGTGGAGGAGATCATGATGAGGGGTAGATGGTGATGGGTATGGTCTTTGCACTCTCCAAGAGAGATTAGTTCACCAATAGGACTATTAGAGTTGGAAGACCCAGGCCTACATGACTAAGGACTATGAATCGCGAAGTAGGAGACGAATGGAGAATTATTGAATTAAAAGCTCAAGATTGAGACGACTGGTGAAATCTAATCGAGTCCCTTTGCGTCAATAGACATAGGAGGAGATTATGATGATGATGATGATATATATATATATATATATATATATGTATATATATACATATATATATATATATATATATATAGTATGTGGTGTGTACTCATACATGTAAATTTGTTATTGTTTATAGGATATAGAAACCGAATTTACTTAAAACGTCCATGAAACTAGAATTCGTAACTGATGATAATAATAGATAACTAATAAAATGTCTAACTTAAAATACGTGTACAAATTGAAAAACATTTATATCAGTGGTCATTATTCAAATATGTTTTTTGAATAAGTTTAATGTAGTCATGTCTTATTTTATCCTTTTCATTATCGAAATATTTCAATAGTCTTCGACTAAATAACCTCCAAAATATTAATTTACAACAAAGCAATCTGATTCATTGTTAATAGCAATGCAATTAGATTATTAAATGATCACATTGACTCTCAGAAACAACTGAATATATCATCAATGTTTAATGAACTTCATATAAAATGTATATTTGGTTGTCCTCTGTGCGTCCTCTAACTACTACATTATTCCTCTGTACAGGTTTTTCTGTCTGTATATGGATGCTACATCTATATATTTGGTGGAAGATATGGCAATGCCCCTTTTTCGAGGAATCATTAATGATTCTATACAAGCCTTTTGTCTATCCTTAAACGTTTGGTTACACATTCACTTCACCGTGGAAAACGTTTTCCTAATTCATGATCATTCACTTATTATAGCTGATGGTGCTTCTTATAATGATGATATTTTTTTTTTCGTTCTATTCTTATTTGTTTGAACTCTGAATACCGATCTCTTTGTGAACTCTCCTCCTTGAAACTGAGTCTGACTTATTGGCTTATTCGTCGTATCTATTCGTTTTTAGTATAACTGGTATGAATGTACATTGGATGTCAGACTGCTTCATTACATTGTACCTCATCCAAATTCCTAAGTGTCTAAATGTATCAAAATTAAAATTATCTGATCAAACCAAAATCTTTGGAGGATTTTCATTTCAAACCAAGTTTCACCAAGTTTCATAATGTTTTCTATCCTTATCCATTTTTACAGAATTTGGATAGTAAGTTATAGAGTTCTTGAATTTTATTCTACGCTTCGTAAAATTTGTATTCTTAATCACGTTGTACATACGCTTGCCATATCCGAAGACACCAATACGAAAGCAAATTTGACGTCAACCAATTGGTGCTGGTTTTATTTCAGAGAATTATCTTATTATCTTACAAATGCCTGTATATTATTGTTTTATCTTATCTCTAAATGCAGTTTGAAGAAACACTTGAGCTGATTGTCTTATCGTAAAACCTGACTAAGTAACTTTATTTTTTGCCTCTGTGAGACGATTATTCTTTGATTAACGCTGCCAAAGGAGTCCGCTAATTATAACTTCATTTTGTTAGTCATTCGACCAAAAACATTTCTCAATAGCCCTAATGATAATTGATGGTTCCAAAAATAGTTATTGGTTGATCATTGACATAGTTTTTTTTTTTTAATGAAAAAATCCGCTTGAATCTCATCAGAAAACCATCAAAATTCTCATGTCATAATATTGTCACAATGTTAAGTTTGAATATGACGTGATCAAATATGCTGTATCCCAATGTTAATTCTTATTTTCATATCAATGCATTGATAATTACGCACAAACCTATGTCCTTGTTATTTCATCACTAATTGATAAATGACTATAGACTATGGTTGGAACTACCGAACTAGAAGGATGAGAATGCTGACAACTCTTTCGTTAACTCTTTAATGTGCAGATAAATGACCGACACTGGAATAGAAAAGAAAACAAAAAATCTCTTAATATTATGATAAAAATATCCCTGAGAATTTTTTATACAAAGGCTATTATTCTCATTTTCTAATGTCTGAACTTTAGTTATTTGTGGTTTATATAGCATGATTTCAATACCTAAATCTACCTCCTTCCAGTAAAGATTTTTAACAGTGCAAACGTGCTTTCCAAACATCTATTATGGACATATAAAATAGCTCATTGTTGACCATGTCAGGATGTATTATAAACTTAGTTGCCATTATCCATGAATGCATACAATATAAATTTTGTTCTATGGCACTTACAATAAACTTCATAAATTCACATCTTCATAAGAGCAACTTTCCTTTTTACACGAAAGGCCAAAATTGGGTCTTCAACTTAAGTTTGCTAGATCCCCGAATCTGAAAAAAAATTAAGTACAAACATAACCTTTTACTCATAAGTTTACAATTCAGGAAATACTTTAACTTATCGCTAATGTTATCTAGAAAGGAAAAGTAATATATGGACATCTTTATCACTTCAAACCCGAAAACAAACTATGAAGATTTTTTTTCCTCTCTCCGTTACCTGTCACTTTAGCAAAAAGCTATTTTTTTCCTTTCCATGAAATAATTGTAGTTTTCCATCTTATGTGACTAAGAATATTTTTTTTTTCTATAGGTTACTCGTATTATTTACATATTCGTTTCCAAAAAACAATACGACTTTTAACTTTTTTCTGTGTTTCTTTCTTATGTAACAACATAACTAAGGTTCGGAGCAGGTAGGCATCTTGTCTAATGAAGGGATTCCAAGGCAAAACAGGCAATATGTACAGTATTATGTGAATGGCTTCCAACAATTATGTAGAATGGTACCTTCGATAAAGCAACACCGTGGTTATTCTTTTACTCTGTCAAATATATTTTCCACAAATCAGTATGCTCCTAGAATTGCGTGTTTTATTTTATACCAATTCATATATATATATATATATATATATATATATATTCAAATTTCATAGTATGGATGGGGATAGAGTAGTTCGAATCACATTTTCCAGGGCTAAAAATAAAACATAAAAAAAATTAAGAAAGAGTTCAATTTTTTTTTACAATTTCAATCAAAACTATAAAAATCGGTTAAAACAATGTGATTAAGAATCACGAAACGTTGGGAATAAAAAAATCACATTTTGAACTACTCTTTCCATATCCATACTATGAAATTTGTGTTCATTACTGGCTGTTGCTGCCTTCACCGAAGATATATATATATATATATATATATATGTCTGTGTGTGTGTTTGTATGTATGTGTGTGTGCGCGCACGCGCTTGTGTGTGTGTTATGTGTTTATAAAGTAGCTGTGAATAGCATATTTATGCATTTATAAACAACCTTACAAACATTAATCAGACCCAGATCTCTCCTTAACGTTAAATTGAAGATTTCTTACGTTATTCCAGATCATTAAACGTTCCTAACTTTCGTTCACGTTCCACAGGTATTTAAGTGTTTTTCGTATATTGCTAATTGTTTATGTTTCCTTATATAATTCATGGATGGTATATACTCCGATAAAACCTTTTCCCCATCGGTATCTTTTATACAAATGATGAATTTTTTCTTACATTACTTTAAATTGGAATAGAATGTTTTAATATAATAATTAGATAGAATGAAAATTGTACTAAGCAAGTCAAATGCAAGTATCGTTGCAAATTTGGAATAGAGATATTCTATCAGTATTAGTATATCTCTTCCGTCCGCCCTTTCATATTTTAAAACAATACATTTTGAAAATTATGAATAAATTTCTTTTTATTTTTTATCATGAGATAGCTCTTAAGGTTTTTCCCCATTTGCAGAAACATCCTCGTAATTCGTAGGTTTTCCTCTATCTTATGTCTTTCAATGTATATTTCCCTCACCTCTTCTTCCATTTTAAGACTTCCCCATCTGGTTTTACTTTTTTTTTGCTATTGCTATTTTCTTTCTTCACATTTTCCACTTCTTAATCTTCCTATTTCGTCTTCTATTGTTCCTTTTCAGAAGGTGAGGCCAGGTTTTCCTTCCGACGACACATGGCAGGAAATGATGAAACAGATCTAGGAGATAAGAGTCAGAAGATCGAGGAACTCTAAAGAACTGTCTTCAGACGAAAAATGGCAGCTATTCCG